>NW_026114562.1:12500-64177 GCF_025231255.1 Drosophila biarmipes | reverse complement strand
GTAGCCGTTTCTCAGGCTCCCTCTCCGGAATCGAACCCTGATTCCCCGTTACCCGTTGCAACCATGGTAGTCCTAGATACTACCATCAAAAGTTGATAGGGCAGACATTTGAAAGATCTGTCGTCGGTACAAGACCATACGATCTGCATGTTATCTAGAGTTCAACCAATATAACGATCTTGCGATCGCTTGGTTTTAGCCTAATAAAAGCACATGTTCCATAAGGTTCATGTTTTAATTGCATGTATTAGCTCTAGAATTACCACAGTTATCCAAGTAACTGTTAACGATCTAAGGAACCATAACTGATATAATGAGCCTTTTGCGGTTTCACTTTTAATTCGTGTGTACTTAGACATGCATGGCTTAATCTTTGAGACAAGCATATAACTACTGGCAGGATCAACCAGAATAATGTTTTTATTCATATTTCATTCATATTTTTTGAATAGAAATTAGCAATATATATGTTGTTATAGATTTTATTTCTATCGAATACGGCCATTTTTATATAGCATTCGTATACGTTTGTTTTCCAATTTATACTTGTTTCGCCACTAATAATAACAAGTTTTTATTGATGTCAAAAAGAATCATATTCTTTATAAACACAATATTTATTTTTCATAATTTTCTTTATATATGCACATTTCATTCTAAAATATCATTTTTGTTCGACATACATAATATATTGTATCCACACATGTACAATTTTTGTTTAACCAATATAAGATATTGAGTTAATCATTTGTATTTTGACGATAAATTTAAAATTTATCTATATATATCCATATAAGTCTCTGGTAATATATAAAATAGAACCGAGTGTATATATATAATTATTACTACTATATTTATTTCTTAAATAATATATACTTATATATTATTTATATATATACTCTTTATTATATATTATATAATTTCTTAAATAACTCTCTTAATAGCTATTTTTTATTATCAACAATATAAGTTGATATTAATATTGAAAATGTATTCATAATTACATTTTTATATTTCTTTGGTAGACTTTTATGTACTATTATTATTTAATAATACACATATAATATAAATCATGTTAGCCTACCTCCTAAAATTAACGATAAAATTCGGAAACAATTTGTTATTCTATGTACAATAGAAACTTGGCCTTTGTTTCAACGTTATTATCTTTGGGCTTAAAATATTAACCGCGGAGCCAAGTCTCGTATTCAAATAAATGAATAAAGAAACAAATTTGACGGATAATATCTTCTCTACTGACATATGTCAATAGCAGACGGCCGGCCCATTGACCATCCTATAGTAGTTTTTGGACACGCTGTCTCCCATTCGGGTATATTCAATTTACTTTGCCACTCACCCATATAGTGTTCTCTTATATAATAAGACAACGCACTTTTATATTCATTATATGGATATATTGCCTTCCTCATATTTGCCACACCACCTATAGTAGTTTTTGGACACGCTGTCTCCCATTCGGGTATATTCAATTTACTTTGCCACTCACCCATATAGTGTTCTCTTATATAATAAGAAAACGCACTTTTATTTTCATTATATGGATATATTGCCTTCCTCATATTTGCCACACCACCTATAGTAGTTTTTTGGACACGCTGTCTCCCATTCGGGTATATTCAATTTACTTTGCCACTCACCCATATAGTGTTCTCTTATATAATAAGAAAACGCACTTTTATTTTCATTATATGGATATATTGCCTTCCTCATATTTGCCACACCACCTATAGTAGTTTTTGGACACGCTGTCTCCCATTCGGGTATATTCAATTTACTTTGCCACTCACCCATATAGTGTTCTCTTATATAATAAGAAAACGCACTTTTATTTTCATTATATGGATATATTGCCTTCCTCATATTTGCCACACCACCTATAGTAGTTTTTGGACACGCTGTCTCCCATTCGGGTATATTCAATTCTCTTTGCCACTCACCCTTATAGTATTCTCTTATTTAATAAGAATACTAAAATACTTCTCATATTATAGATGTAATCTATTAACTTCTCAATATCCATACGGTTTATGTATGGTATTGACAAAATCCTATGCATTTGCATAAGATTTATTTTGCCACAATTTATAGTACTCAGTGCCGCCCTCACTAGGTATAAATATCTCATTTCGCTAGTAGTGTATGGGCAAATTCTACTAGCTATTCTCATAAATATGTCACTTATATGCCATATCTATACAATTCATGCACTTTTATATGTATATTTGCTATATTATACATTATTATGCCTTATAGGTATTATACCTATAAGCCACATCCATACGATTGCTTAATTTAAATATATGTATAATTTTTTATACATATTTTTTTTTTATTTATGTATGGTTTTTTATTCATATCCATATACTGTATTCACTTTTATATGGATATGATTGGCGTTTTATATAGTATTGACAAAATCATAAGTTTGACCAATACGAGGAGAGGTCCGCCAACGACCACCTCCCTATAGGTGTTTTTGGACACGCTGTCTCCCATTCGACTGCTTACTATACTAGGGGCTACCCGCTCCGTATGATATTCTCTCATATAACAAGAGAATGCAAGAAATATTCGTATTTTATGAATATAATCCATTTATTTTTCAATATCCATACGTTTTACTTAGTTTTTTGTACGGTATTGACAAAATCCTATGCATTTGCATAAGATTTATTTTGCCACAATTTATAGTACTAGTGCCGCCCTCACTAGGTATAAATATCTCATTTCGCTAGTAGTGTATGGGGAAATTCTACTAGCTATTCTCATAAATATGTCACTTATATGCCATATCTATACAATTCATGCACTTTTATATGTATATTTGCTATATTATACATTATTATGCCTTATAGGTATTATACCTATAAGCCACATCCATACGATTGCTTAATATAAATATATGTATAATTTTTTATACATATTTTTTTTTTATTTTTGTATGGTTTTTTATTCATATCCATATACTGTATTCAATTTTATATGGATATGATTGGCGTTTTATATAGTATTGACAAAATCATAAGTTTGACCAATACGAGGAGAGGTCCGCCAACGACCACCTCCCTATAGGTGTTTTTGGACACGCTGTCTCCCATTCGACTGCTTACTATACTAGGGGCTACCCGCTCCGTATGATATTCTCTCATATAACAAGAGAATGCAAGAAATATTCGTATTTTATGAATATAATCCATTTATTTTTCAATATCCATACGTTTTACTTAGTTTTTTGTACGGTATTGACAAAATCCTATGCATTTGCATAAGATTTATTTTGCCACAATTTATAGTACTAGTGCCGCCCTCACTAGGTATAAATATCTCATTTCGCTAGTAGTGTATGGGCAAATTCTACTAGCTATTCTCATAAATATGTCACTTATATGCCATATCTATACAATTCATGCACTTTTATATGTATATTTGCTATATTATACATTATTATGCCTTATAGGTATTATACCTATAAGCCACATCCATACGATTGCTTAATATAAATATATGTATAATTTTTTATACATATTTTTTTTTATTTATGTATGGTTTTTTATTCATATCCATATACTGTATTCACTTTTATATGGATATGATTGGCGTTTTATATAGTATTGACAAAATCATAAGTTTGACCAATACGAGGAGAGGTCCGCCAACGACCACCTCCCTATAGGTGTTTTTGGACACGCTGTCTCCCATTCGACTGCTTACTATACTAGGGGCTACCCGCTCCGTATGATATTCTCTCATATAACAAGAGAATGCAAGAAATATTCGTATTTTATGAATATAATCCATTTATTTTTCAATATCCATACGTTTTACTTAGTTTTTTGTACGGTATTGACAAAATCCTATGCATTTGCATAAGATTTATTTTGCCACAATTTATAGTACTAGTGCCGCCCTCACTAGGTATAAATATCTCATTTCGCTAGTAGTGTATGGGCAAATTCTACTAGCTATTCTCATAAATATGTCACTTATATGCCATATCTATACAATTCATGCACTTTTATATGTATATTTGCTATATTATACATTATTATGCCTTATAGGTATTATACCTATAAGCCACATCCATACGATTGCTTAATATAAATATATGTATAATTTTTTATACATATTTTTTTTTATTTATGTATGGTTTTTTATTCATATCCATATACTGTATTCACTTTTATATGGATATGATTGGCGTTTTATATAGTATTGACAAAATCATAAGTTTGACCAATACGAGGAGAGGTCCGCCAACGACCACCTCCCTATAGGTGTTTTTGGACACGCTGTCTCCCATTCGACTGCTTACTATACTAGGGGCTGCCCGCTCCGTATGATATTCTCTCGTATAACAAGAGAATGCAAGAAATATTCGTATTTTATGAATATAATCCATTTATTTTTCAATATCCATACGTTTTACTTAGTTTTTTGTACGGTATTGACAAAATCCTATGCATTTGCATAAGATTTATTTTGCCACAATTTATAGTACTAGTGCCGCCCTCACTAGGTATAAATATCTCATTTCGCTAGTAGTGTATGGGCAAATTCTACTAGCTATTCTCATAAATGCCTTCTTTATGCCATATCTATACAATTTATGCACTTTTATATGTATATTTGCTAATATTATACATTATTATGCCTTATAGGTATTATACCTATAAGCCATATACATACGATTTCATTTTTTTATTTATATATGGTTTTGTATTTATAACCATATACCGTATTTACTTTTATAAGGATATGATTGGCGTTTTATATAGTATTGACAAAATTATAAGTTTGACAAACACTTTTTTAAGTCTTTTAGTTAAAATTGTCATTTTTAATTGACTATCTAAACACTAGATATATTTGCACATGGAGCAAAGAGTATAAAAATTGGTCGCGTCACTAATAATATCGCGATACATTTTTACTACCATCAAAATACCACATACGTTTATATGTCCTCTTTATTTAATTTGGTTTCTAAACCTCAGGAATAGTTTTAATTATATGTGCGCTCTAAGTTGAATGAATTTCTTGAATCTCTTTACTTGAATTTCTAAGACTTAAAAATATTTATAAATAGATGTCCTATTGCATAATATTTTTTTATCGCTTCACTTATAAAATAACGATCCTGCCTTTCTACCTTTGAATAAACATTCATATAAACATGGAGAAAAAAACGTTCGCGTCACTAACAGTATGTGACGATAAAATTTTGCTAACATTAAAAGGAACATATTTTTATATGTCAACTCTTAGTTGAATTGGTCTATTGCTTAAGATTCTAGACCTTAGGAATATTTTTATATTATATGTTTGCCAATCTTCGCGTCACTAAAAAGATGACGATTCATATTGTTATTATTAGATGGTCGAGTTGTACTTATATTGATATGTTAATCAAATTGGTCTCTTACTTGAAAATCTAGACCTTAGGAATATTTTTATATTATATGTTTGCCAATCTTCGCGTCACTAATAAGATGACGATTCATATTATTATTAGATGGTCGAGTTGTACTTATATTGATATGTTAATCAAATTGGTCTCTTACTTGAAAATCTAGACCTTAGGAATATTTTTATATTATATGTTTGCCAATCTTCGCGTCACTAATAAGATGACGATTCATATTATTATTAGATGGTCGAGTTGTACTTATATTGATATGTTAATCAAATTGGTCTCTTACTTGAAAATCTAGACCTTAGGAATATTTTTATATTATATGTTTGCCAATCTTCGCGTCACTAATAAGATGACGATTCATATTGTTATTATTAGATGGTCGAGTTGTACTTATATTGATATGTTAATCAAATTGGTCTCTTACTTGAAAATCTAGACCTTAGGAATATTTTTATATTATATGTTTGCCAATCTTCGCGTCACTAATAAGATGACGATTCATATTGTTATTATTAGATGGTCGAGTTGTACTTATATTGATATGTTAATCAAATTGGTCTCTTACTTGAAAATCTAGACCTTAGGAATATTTTTATATTATATGTTTGCCAATCTTCGCGTCACTAATAAGATGACGATTCATATTGTTATTATTAGATGGTCGAGTTGTACTTATATTGATATGTTAATCAAATTGGTCTCTTACTTGAAAATCTAGACCTTAGGAATGTAATATATAAAGGATTAAAAATTCGCCACAAAGCCAAGCAAACAATCAATGCATACAAATAGATTGTTGGTTGAACTTTATATAAGAAGTTCAACACAACAAATAAATTATGCAATTTTATTATCGAATCATCAAGCAAAGGATAAGCTTCAGTGGATCGCAGTATGGCAGCTGCTCAACCACTTACAACACCTTGCCTGTTACAAAAGTCGTTTACAATTGATTCTAGGCTTTGTCATTGTATTAAATAATGCTTTTATATGTAACTAGCGCGGCATCAGGTGATCAAAGATCCTCCCAATTTACTATGTTACAAATTACATTGGCATCACATCCATTGTCGTTTAAAAAGTAAATTATAAACTTTAAATGGTTTAGAAGCCATACAATGCAAATTGCCCCTTATTTATCATTGCAGTCCAGCACGGATACGACCTTAGAGGCGTTCAGGCATAATCCAACGGACGTAGCGTCATACCACTGTTCGCTCGAACAAGTATTGTGCCATTGGTCCGTACCTGCGGTTCCTCTCGTACTACGCAGGAATGCTGTCGCAACAACGTTTTGTCATTAGTAGGGTAAAACTAACCTGTCTCACGACGGTCTAAACCCAGCTCACGTTCCCTTGCATGGGTGAACAATCCAACGCTTGGTGAATTTTGCTTCACAATGATAGGAAGAGCCGACATCGAAGGATCAAAAAGCGACGTCGCTATGAACGCTTGGCCGCCACAAGCCAGTTATCCCTATGGTAACTTTTCTGACACCTCTTGTTAAAAACTCTTTAAACCAAAAGGATCGATAGGCCGAGCTTTTGCTGTCCCTGTGTGTACTGAACACCGAGATCAAGTCAGCATTTGCCCTTTTGCTCTATGTGTGGTTTCTGTCCGCACTGAGCTGGCCTTGGGACACCTCCGTTATTATTTGAGAGATGTACCGCCCCAGTCAAACTCCCTACCTGGCAATGTCCTTGAATTGGATCATACCTGAGTAATTGGAGTTATACCAAATTTTCAAATCAAAAATACATAAATGCACCGTTTTATTAAAGAATTTGTTTGCGATTATATAACAAACTCGTGATACTTTGATCAAGAAGCTTGCATCAAAACCCAATACCATAAGATATAATAAATATATCCGTATAATGGCTAGGAAATGATACACGTTCCATTTAATCAAGTAAGTAAGGAAACAATAAGAGTAGTGGTATTTCATTGGCGATACCAAACCGAGGTCTAATATCTCCCACTTATTCTACACCTCTTATGTCTCCTTACACTGCCAGATTAGAGTCAAGCTCAAAAGGGTCTTCTTTCCCCGCTAATTATTCCAAGCCCGTTCCCTTGGCTGTGGTTTCGCTAGATAGTAGATAGGGACAGTAGGAATCTCGTTAATCCATTCATGCGCGTCACTAATTAGATGACGAGGCATTTGGCTACCTTAAGAGAGTCATAGTTACTCCCGCCGTTGACCCGCGCTTACTTGAATTTCTTCACTTTGACATTCAGAGCACTGGGCAGAAATCACATTGTGTCAACACCCGCTAGGGCCATCACAATGCTTTGTTTTAATTAGACAGTCGGATTCCCCAAGTCCGTGCCAGTTCTGAATTGATTGTTAATTGATAATCGTTATAATTAATAAGAACTAATTGGTTTAACCCAATTAGTATTCTTAAAAATTTTAGCAAGAAAGTTCCACAATTGGCTACGTAACTAAACTATCCGGGGAACAAGTAACTAACATAAATGCTAGAAACTCTATTTACCCAGAACGAGCACATAAACCATGTTATTGTTTCCCAATCAAGCCCGACTATCTCAATCTTCAGAGCCAATCCTTATCCCGAAGTTACGGATCTAATTTGCCGACTTCCCTTACCTACATTATTCTATCGACTAGAGACTCTTCACCTTGGAGACCAGCTGCGGATATTGGTACGGCCTGTTGAGAAGTTTGCGTGTCCCCACCATAAATTTTCAAGGTCCGAGGAGAAAATATCGACACAACAGTATATGTCATGCTCTTCTAGCCCATCTACCATATCTCTCTGCGAAAGACTTCCATGGTAGTACGGCTATAAAACAGAAAAGAAAACTCTTCCGATATCTCTCGACGGCTTCTTTATGGTCGTTCCTGTTGCCAGGATGAGCACGAGGCCCATATTTAATAACAAACGGATACTCAACAGGTTACGGAATTGGAACCGTATTCCCTTTCGTTCAAAATTATTCAAGTATATTAATTTAGCTAGATTTTATATAATATATATATTTGTTTGGCATTTGTATTTTACTTGAAAATTTTCGGCTTTCGCCTTGAACTTAGGACCGACTAACTCGTGATCAACCACTGTTCACACGAAACCCTTCTCCACTTCAGTCCTCCAAGGTCTCATTCGATTATTTGCTACTACCACCAAGATCTGTACCAATGGCAGCTCCATGCAGGCTTACGCCAAACACTTCTACGCATACCATTGTACCTTCCTACTCACTAAAGTTTCAAAATTTATATTACAAGTAATATAAATCATCTACTTTAGCGGTAATGTATAGGTATACAACTTAAGCGCCATCCATTTTAAGGGCTAGTTGCTTCGGCAGGTGAGTTGTTACACACTCCTTAGCGGATTTCGACTTCCATGATCACCGTCCTGCTGTTTTAAGCAACCAACGCCTTTCATGGTATCTGCATGAGTTGTTAATTTGGGCACCGTAACATTACGTTTGGTTCATCCCACAGCGCCAGTTCTGCTTACCAAAAGTGGCCCACTGGGCACATTATATCATAACCTTGAACTTCATATCAAGAAAGTTAAGGTTCTTACCCATTTAAAGTTTGAGAATAGGTTAAGATCGTTTCGACCCTAAGGCCTCTAATCATTCGCTTTACCAGATAAGATTATTTTATATAATATTAAAATGCACCAGCTATCCTGAGGGAAACTTCGGAAGGAACCAGCTACTAGATGGTTCGATTGGTCTTTCGCCCCTATACTCAATTCTGACAATCGATTTGCACGTCAGAACTGTTTCGGTCTTCCATCAGGGTTTCCCCTGACTTCAACCTGATCAAGTATAGTTCACCATCTTTCGGGTCACAGCATATATGCTCAAGGTACGTTCCAGTTAGAGGCATAAATAATATAAATATCATTATACATAACTATATAGAACGCCCCGGGATTGTGTTAATTAGCTATAAATAGTTAAAAAACTAATCCCATTATTAGTCAAGTTAATTACGCTATTAGGTTTATATCCCAATAACTTGCACATATGTTAGACTCCTTGGTCCGTGTTTCAAGACGGGTCCCGAAGGTATCCTGAATCTTTCGCATTGTTAATCCTACAAGTGCATATAATAAACACAAAAATCAATGATAATTATGCCATTATATAATTCCGAAAAATTAACGCACTGTATTCATATAAATCTATCAGCACTTTATCAAATTAATAACATTTATTCTGTGTTAAAATGCAAGCAAATTAATTTGAATAAACTATAAGTTATATTTTATGATAAATTTGGTATGCTAATAGATTACAATGTCCTTATATGGAAAAAATGCACACTATTATCATAATATTGTTTAAATATTACAATTCTAATGATGAATTTTCCATAACGGATATTCAGGTTCATCGGGCTTAACCTCTAAGCAGTTTCACGTACTGTTTAACTCTCTATTCAGAGTTCTTTTCAACTTTCCCTCACGGTACTTGTTTACTATCGGTCTCATGGTTATATTTAGTTTTAGATGGAGTTTACCACCCACTTAGTGCTGCACTATCAAGCAACACGACTCTTTGGAAACATCATCTAGTAATCATTAACGTTATACGGGCCTGGCACCCTCTATGGGTAAATGGCCTCATTTAAGAAGGACTTAAATCGTTAATTTCTCATACTAGAATATTGACGCTCCATACACTGCATCTCACATTTGCCATATAGACAAAGTGACTTAGTGCTGAACTGATTTCTTTTCGCTCGCCGCTACTAAGAAAATCCTTGTTAGTTTCTTTTCCTCCCCTAATTAATATGCTTAAATTCAGGGGGTAGTCCCATATGAGTTGAGGTTGTGTATAACTTTTATATGCAATTAATTCTTTATATATAATGATAAAACATTTTATTAAATTCGTTATATTAATAATATCTGTATATAAATGGCATTTGTTTGATTTAACGAATCAACGAAGAACAATAATATTGTCAACGGTTTTCTATTTTCTAATCATTAATAAGAGACAATTCTAGATAAATTTTTATGCTAGACATTTCTCAGTATCATTTGATTGAAAAAGAAAATATTTCTCTTCGTTTTTCACATTCAAATTATTTACTAATGTGAGATAATGTTTTTCATATATTTTTTAATATTATGAATAAAATAATTAAATTATTATTATCCAATAATATACCATATGCTTATAAAATTTCATTATAAAATTTGTATAAGCAACTTAATTAGCATAGTCTTACAACCCTCAACCATATGTAGTCCAAGCAGCACTATAAAATTAATTAAAGTACATAACAGCATGGACTGCGATATGCGTTCAAAATGTCGATGTTCATGTGTCCTGCAGTTCACACGATGACGCACAGTTTGCTGCGTTCTTCATCGACCCATGAGCCGAGTGATCCACCGCTTAGAGTTTTATAAATTGGTTTCTTAATTTTGTCAAATATGTTTTTATTGAAAGAAATTAAAAATACACCATTTTACTGGCATATATCAATTCCTTCAATAAATTTATTTTTATACCTAAAACGAATGCTGCGAAATGTCTTAGTTTTATATAACCAATATATATCAAAGTATTTCTTTTTAAATTGCATTTATTGTAAATAAATATATATATATATATATTAATACTTTTTTAGCGATATAAATTGAAATTTATATAAAACATTAACCTGTATAAAACCAGGTACAACATTGTACATTTTAGGTTGTTGCATTATCCAATGTATGCGCATAACTGAGATGAACAATACATATCGCAACGCGTGTATATTATGGTCCATATACACACAGTATTTTAATTGTGTTTATATACAATAATAATTTAATATTATTATTTTAATAATTCGATTTGCTTGTTCGAATTTTTATTTGTTTGTTTTGGCTGCTTATTATTTCTCTCATATGTATTAAATACAATATATAATTTTAATATTTGCATTATTTCGATTTGCTTGTTCGAAATTTCATTTGATCTATATTAGATCATATACATTTTGGCAATTCATATTTTATTTGTATTACTATAATGTATTTATTATAATATAAACAAATATTTTATTAACGGTAAGGATATACAATAATAATTTAATATTATTATTTTAATAATTCGATTTGCTTGTTCGAATTTTTATTTGTTTGCTTTGGCTGCTTATTATTTCTCTCATATGTATTAAATACAATATATAATTTTAATATTTGCATTATTTCGATTTGCTTGTTCGAAATTTTATTTGATCTATATTAGATCTCATATACATTTTGGCAATTCATATTTTATTTGTATTATTATAATGTATTTATTATAATATAAACAAATATTTTATTAACGGTAAGGATATACAATAATAATTTAATATTATTATTTTAATAATTCGATTTGCTTGTTCGAATTTTTATTTGTTTGCTTTGGCTGCTTATTAATTTCTCTCATATGTATTAAATACAATATATAATTTTAATATTTGCATTATTTCGATTTGCTTGTTCGAAATTTCATTTGATCTATAATAGATCTCATATACATTTTGGCAATTCATATTTTATTTGTAATACTATAATGTATTTATTATAATATAAACAAATATTTTATTAACGGTAAGGATATTAAAACATTAATGATCCTTCCGCAGGTTCACCTACGGAAACCTTGTTACGACTTTTACTTCCTCTAAATAATCAAGTTCGGTCAACTTTTGCGAAACAACCGTAACACGCAAGGCGTCACAGTGATCACGTCCGGAGACCTCACTAAATAATTCAATCGGTAGTAGCGACGGGCGGTGTGTACAAAGGGCAGGGACGTAATCAATGCGAGTTAATGACTCACACTTACTGGGAATTCCAAGTTCATGTGAACAGTTTCAGTTCACAATCCCAAGCATGAAAGTGGTTCAGCGGTTTACCCGGACCTCTCGGTCTAGGAAATACACGTTGATACTTTCATTGTAGCGCGCGTGCAGCCCAGGACATCTAAGGGCATCACAGACCTGTTATTGCTCAATCTCATTATTGCTAGACGCAATTTGTCCATTTAAGAAGCTAGTGTCCTTATAATGGGACAAACCAACAGGTACGGCTCCACTTATATAAACACATTCAAACACAATAAACATTTTACTGCCACCATGAATGAAGGCTATATAAGCTTCAACACCATAATCCTGAAGATATCTATTTAATATATTTGAGTCTCGTTCGTTATCGGAATTAACCAGACAAATCACTCCACGAACTAAGAACGGCCATGCACCACCACCCATAGATTCGAGAAAGAGCTATCAATCTGTCTTACACACTTATGTTCGGACCTGGTAAGTTTTCCCGTGTTGAGTCAAATTAAGCCGCAGGCTCCACTCCTGGTGGTGCCCTTCCGTCAATTCCTTTAAGTTTCAGCTTTGCAACCATACTTCCCCCGGAGCCCAAAAGCTTTGGTTTCCCGGGAAGCGACTGAGAGAGCCATAAAAGTAGCTACACCCAATTGCTAGCTGGCATCGTTTATGGTTAGAACTAGGGCGGTATCTGATCGCCTTCGAACCTCTAACTTTCGTTCTTGATTAATGAAAACATCTTTGGCAAATGCTTTCGCTTAAGTTAGTCTTACGACGGTCCAAGAATTTCACCTCTCGCGTCGTAATACTAATGCCCCCAAACTGCTTCTATTAATCATTACCTCTTGATCTGAAAACCAATGAAAGCAGAACAGAGGTCTTATTTCATTATCCCATGCACAGAATATTCAGGCATTTGAAGCCTGCTTTAAGCACTCTAATTTGTTCAAAGTAATTGTACCGGCCCACAATAACACTCGTTTAAGAGCACTAATGCAGGTTTTTAAATAGGAGGAACATATGAAAAAATACAAGTATCTAAGCACATGTAAGAACTCCACCGGTAATACGCTTACATACATAAAGGTATAGTACTAACCACAATTGTAAGTTGTACTACCCGTATGAAGCACAAGTTCAACTACGAACGTTTTAACCGCAACAACTTTAATATACGCTATTGGAGCTGGAATTACCGCGGCTGCTGGCACCAGACTTGCCCTCCAATTGGTCCTTGTTAAAGGATTTAAAGTGTACTCATTCCAATTACAGGGCCTCGGATATGAGTCCTGTATTGTTATTTTTCGTCACTACCTCCCCGAGCTGGGAGTGGGTAATTTACGCGCCTGCTGCCTTCCTTAGATGTGGTAGCCGTTTCTCAGGCTCCCTCTCCGGAATCGAACCCTGATTCCCCGTTACCCGTTGCAACCATGGTAGTCCTAGATACTACCATCAAAAGTTGATAGGGCAGACATTTGAAAGATCTGTCGTCGGTACAAGACCATACGATCTGCATGTTATCTAGAGTTCAACCAATATAACGATCTTGCGATCGCTTGGTTTTAGCCTAATAAAAGCACATGTTCCATAAGGTTCATGTTTTAATTGCATGTATTAGCTCTAGAATTACCACAGTTATCCAAGTAACTGTTAACGATCTAAGGAACCATAACTGATATAATGAGCCTTTTGCGGTTTCACTTTTAATTCGTGTGTACTTAGACATGCATGGCTTAATCTTTGAGACAAGCATATAACTACTGGCAGGATCAACCAGAATAATGTTTTTATTCATATTTCATTCATATTTTTTGAATAGAAATTAGCAATATATATGTTGTTATAGATTTTATTTCTATCGAATACGGCCATTTTTATATAGCATTCGTATACGTTTGTTTTCCAATTTATACTTGTTTCGCCACTAATAATAACAAGTTTTTATTGATGTCAAAAAGAATCATATTCTTTATAAACACAATATTTATTTTTCATATATTTTCTTTATATATGCACATTTCATTCTAAAATATCATTTTTGTTCGACATACATAATATATTGTATCCACACATGTACAATTTTTGTTTAACCAATATAAGATATTGAGTTAATCATTTGTATTTTGACGATAAATTTAAAATTTATCTATATATATCCATATAAGTCTCTGGTAATATATAAAATAGAACCGAGTGTATATATATAATTATTACTACTATATTTATTTCTTAAATAATATATACTTATATATTATTTATATATATACTCTTTATTATATATTATATAATTTCTTAAATAACTCTCTTAATAGCTATTTTTTATTATCAACAATATAAGTTGATATTAATATTGAAAATGTATTCATAATTACATTTTTATATTTCTTTGGTAGACTTTTATGTACTATTATTATTTAATAATACACATATAATATAAATCATGTTAGCCTACCTCCTAAAATTAACGATAAAATTCGGAAACAATTTGTTATTCTATGTACAATAGAAACTTGGCCTTTGTTTCAACGTTATTATCTTTGGGCTTAAAATATTAACCGCGGAGCCAAGTCTCGTATTCAAATAAATGAATAAAGAAACAAATTTGACGGATAATATCTTCTCTACTGACATATGTCAATAGCAGACGGCCGGCCCATTGACCATCCTATAGTAGTTTTTGGACACGCTGTCTCCCATTCGGGTATATTCAATTTACTTTGCCACTCACCCATATAGTGTTCTCTTATATAATAAGACAACGCACTTTTATATTCATTATATGGATATATTGCCTTCCTCATATTTGCCACACCACCTATAGTAGTTTTTGGACACGCTGTCTCCCATTCGGGTATATTCAATTTACTTTGCCACTCACCCATATAGTGTTCTCTTATATAATAAGAAAACGCACTTTTATTTTCATTATATGGATATATTGCCTTCCTCATATTTGCCACACCACCTATAGTAGTTTTTGGACACGCTGTCTCCCATTCGGGTATATTCAATTTACTTTGCCACTCACCCATATAGTGTTCTCTTATATAATAAGAAAACGCACTTTTATTTTCATTATATGGATATATTGCCTTCCTCATATTTGCCACACCACCTATAGTAGTTTTTGGACACGCTGTCTCCCATTCGGGTATATTCAATTTACTTTGCCACTCACCCATATAGTGTTCTCTTATATAATAAGAAAACGCACTTTTATTTTCATTATATGGATATATTGCCTTCCTCATATTTGCCACACCACCTATAGTAGTTTTTGGACACGCTGTCTCCCATTCGGGTATATTCAATTCTCTTTGCCACTCACCCTTATAGTATTCTCTTATTTAATAAGAATACTAAAATACTTCTCATATTATAGATGTAATCTATTAACTTCTCAATATCCATACGGTTTATGTATGGTATTGACAAAATCCTATGCATTTGCATAAGATTTATTTTGCCACAATTTATAGTACTAGTGCCGCCCTCACTAGGTATAAATATCTCATTTCGCTAGTAGTGTATGGGCAAATTCTACTAGCTATTCTCATAAATATGTCACTTATATGCCATATCTATACAATTCATGCACTTTTATATGTATATTTGCTATATTATACATTATTATGCCTTATAGGTATTATACCTATAAGCCACATCCATACGATTGCTTAATATAAATATATGTATAATTTTTTATACATATTTTTTTTTTATTTATGTATGGTTTTTTATTCATATCCATATACTGTATTCACTTTTATATGGATATGATTGGCGTTTTATATAGTATTGACAAAATCATAAGTTTGACCAATACGAGGAGAGGTCCGCCAACGACCACCTCCCTATAGGTGTTTTTGGACACGCTGTCTCCCATTCGACTGCTTACTATACTAGGGGCTACCCGCTCCGTATGATATTCTCTCATATAACAAGAGAATGCAAGAAATATTCGTATTTTATGAATATAATCCATTTATTTTTCAATATCCATACGTTTTACTTAGTTTTTTGTACGGTATTGACAAAATCCTATGCATTTGCATAAGATTTATTTTGCCACAATTTATAGTACTAGTGCCGCCCTCACTAGGTATAAATATCTCATTTCGCTAGTAGTGTATGGGGAAATTCTACTAGCTATTCTCATAAATATGTCACTTATATGCCATATCTATACAATTCATGCACTTTTATATGTATATTTGCTATATTATACATTATTATGCCTTATAGGTATTATACCTATAAGCCACATCCATACGATTGCTTAATATAAATATATGTATAATTTTTTATACATATTTTTTTTTTATTTTTGTATGGTTTTTTATTCATATCCATATACTGTATTCAATTTTATATGGATATGATTGGCGTTTTATATAGTATTGACAAAATCATAAGTTTGACCAATACGAGGAGAGGTCCGCCAACGACCACCTCCCTATAGGTGTTTTTGGACACGCTGTCTCCCATTCGACTGCTTACTATACTAGGGGCTACCCGCTCCGTATGATATTCTCTCATATAACAAGAGAATGCAAGAAATATTCGTATTTTATGAATATAATCCATTTATTTTTCAATATCCATACGTTTTACTTAGTTTTTTGTACGGTATTGACAAAATCCTATGCATTTGCATAAGATTTATTTTGCCACAATTTATAGTACTAGTGCCGCCCTCACTAGGTATAAATATCTCATTTCGCTAGTAGTGTATGGGCAAATTCTACTAGCTATTCTCATAAATATGTCACTTATATGCCATATCTATACAATTCATGCACTTTTATATGTATATTTGCTATATTATACATTATTATGCCTTATAGGTATTATACCTATAAGCCACATCCATACGATTGCTTAATATAAATATATGTATAATTTTTTATACATATTTTTTTTTATTTATGTATGGTTTTTTATTCATATCCATATACTGTATTCACTTTTATATGGATATGATTGGCGTTTTATATAGTATTGACAAAATCATAAGTTTGACCAATACGAGGAGAGGTCCGCCAACGACCACCTCCCTATAGGTGTTTTTGGACACGCTGTCTCCCATTCGACTGCTTACTATACTAGGGGCTACCCGCTCCGTATGATATTCTCTCATATAACAAGAGAATGCAAGAAATATTCGTATTTTATGAATATAATCCATTTATTTTTCAATATCCATACGTTTTACTTAGTTTTTTGTACGGTATTGACAAAATCCTATGCATTTGCATAAGATTTATTTTGCCACAATTTATAGTACTAGTGCCGCCCTCACTAGGTATAAATATCTCATTTCGCTAGTAGTGTATGGGCAAATTCTACTAGCTATTCTCATAAATATGTCACTTATATGCCATATCTATACAATTCATGCACTTTTATATGTATATTTGCTATATTATACATTATTATGCCTTATAGGTATTATACCTATAAGCCACATCCATACGATTGCTTAATATAAATATATGTATAATTTTTTATACATATTTTTTTTTATTTATGTATGGTTTTTTATTCATATCCATATACTGTATTCACTTTTATATGGATATGATTGGCGTTTTATATAGTATTGACAAAATCATAAGTTTGACCAATACGAGGAGAGGTCCGCCAACGACCACCTCCCTATAGGTGTTTTTGGACACGCTGTCTCCCATTCGACTGCTTACTATACTAGGGGCTGCCCGCTCCGTATGATATTCTCTCGTATAACAAGAGAATGCAAGAAATATTCGTATTTTATGAATATAATCCATTTATTTTTCAATATCCATACGTTTTACTTAGTTTTTTGTACGGTATTGACAAAATCCTATGCATTTGCATAAGATTTATTTTGCCACAATTTATAGTACTAGTGCCGCCCTCACTAGGTATAAATATCTCATTTCGCTAGTAGTGTATGGGCAAATTCTACTAGCTATTCTCATAAATGCCTTCTTTATGCCATATCTATACAATTTATGCACTTTTATATGTATATTTGCTAATATTATACATTATTATGCCTTATAGGTATTATACCTATAAGCCATATACATACGATTTCATTTTTTTATTTATATATGGTTTTGTATTTATAACCATATACCGTATTTACTTTTATAAGGATATGATTGGCGTTTTATATAGTATTGACAAAATTATAAGTTTGACAAACACTTTTTTAAGTCTTTTAGTTAAAATTGTCATTTTTAATTGACTATCTAAACACTAGATATATTTGCACATGGAGCAAAGAGTATAAAAATTGGTCGCGTCACTAATAATATCGCGATACATTTTTACTACCATCAAAATACCACATACGTTTATATGTCCTCTTTATTTAATTTGGTTTCTAAACCTCAGGAATAGTTTTAATTATATGTGCGCTCTAAGTTGAATGAATTTCTTGAATCTCTTTACTTGAATTTCTAAGACTTAAAAATATTTATAAATAGATGTCCTATTGCATAATATTTTTTTATCGCTTCACTTATAAAATAACGATCCTGCCTTTCTACCTTTGAATAAACATTCATATAAACATGGAGAAAAAAACGTTCGCGTCACTAACAGTATGTGACGATAAAATTTTGCTAACATTAAAAGGAACATATTTTTATATGTCAACTCTTAGTTGAATTGGTCTATTGCTTAAGATTCTAGACCTTAGGAATATTTTTATATTATATGTTTGCCAATCTTCGCGTCACTAAAAAGATGACGATTCATATTGTTATTATTAGATGGTCGAGTTGTACTTATATTGATATGTTAATCAAATTGGTCTCTTACTTGAAAATCTAGACCTTAGGAATATTTTTATATTATATGTTTGCCAATCTTCGCGTCACTAATAAGATGACGATTCATATTATTATTAGATGGTCGAGTTGTACTTATATTGATATGTTAATCAAATTGGTCTCTTACTTGAAAATCTAGACCTTAGGAATATTTTTATATTATATGTTTGCCAATCTTCGCGTCACTAATAAGATGACGATTCATATTATTATTAGATGGTCGAGTTGTACTTATATTGATATGTTAATCAAATTGGTCTCTTACTTGAAAATCTAGACCTTAGGAATATTTTTATATTATATGTTTGCCAATCTTCGCGTCACTAATAAGATGACGATTCATATTGTTATTATTAGATGGTCGAGTTGTACTTATATTGATATGTTAATCAAATTGGTCTCTTACTTGAAAATCTAGACCTTAGGAATATTTTTATATTATATGTTTGCCAATCTTCGCGTCACTAATAAGATGACGATTCATATTGTTATTATTAGATGGTCGAGTTGTACTTATATTGATATGTTAATCAAATTGGTCTCTTACTTGAAAATCTAGACCTTAGGAATATTTTTATATTATATGTTTGCCAATCTTCGCGTCACTAATAAGATGACGATTCATATTGTTATTATTAGATGGTCGAGTTGTACTTATATTGATATGTTAATCAAATTGGTCTCTTACTTGAAAATCTAGACCTTAGGAATGTAATATATAAAGGATTAAAAATTCGCCACAAAGCCAAGCAAACAATCAATGCATACAAATAGATTGTTGGTTGAACTTTATATAAGAAGTTCAACACAACAAATAAATTATGCAATTTTATTATCGAATCATCAAGCAAAGGATAAGCTTCAGTGGATCGCAGTATGGCAGCTGCTCAACCACTTACAACACCTTGCCTGTTACAAAAGTCGTTTACAATTGATTCTAGGCTTTGTCATTGTATTAAATAATGCTTTTATATGTAACTAGCGCGGCATCAGGTGATCAAAGATCCTCCCAATTTACTATGTTACAAATTACATTGGCATCACATCCATTGTCGTTTAAAAAGTAAATTATAAACTTTAAATGGTTTAGAAGCCATACAATGCAAATTGCCCCTTATTTATCATTGCAGTCCAGCACGGATACGACCTTAGAGGCGTTCAGGCATAATCCAACGGACGTAGCGTCATACCACTGTTCGCTCGAACAAGTATTGTGCCATTGGTCCGTACCTGCGGTTCCTCTCGTACTACGCAGGAATGCTGTCGCAACAACGTTTTGTCATTAGTAGGGTAAAACTAACCTGTCTCACGACGGTCTAAACCCAGCTCACGTTCCCTTGCATGGGTGAACAATCCAACGCTTGGTGAATTTTGCTTCACAATGATAGGAAGAGCCGACATCGAAGGATCAAAAAGCGACGTCGCTATGAACGCTTGGCCGCCACAAGCCAGTTATCCCTATGGTAACTTTTCTGACACCTCTTGTTAAAAACTCTTTAAACCAAAAGGATCGATAGGCCGAGCTTTTGCTGTCCCTGTGTGTACTGAACACCGAGATCAAGTCAGCATTTGCCCTTTTGCTCTATGTGTGGTTTCTGTCCGCACTGAGCTGGCCTTGGGACACCTCCGTTATTATTTGAGAGATGTACCGCCCCAGTCAAACTCCCTACCTGGCAATGTCCTTGAATTGGATCATACCTGAGTAATTGGAGTTATACCAAATTTTCAAATCAAAAATACATAAATGCACCGTTTTATTAAAGAATTTGTTTGCGATTATATAACAAACTCGTGATACTTTGATCAAGAAGCTTGCATCAAAACCCAATACCATAAGATATAATAAATATATCCGTATAATGGCTAGGAAATGATACACGTTCCATTTAATCAAGTAAGTAAGGAAACAATAAGAGTAGTGGTATTTCATTGGCGATACCAAACCGAGGTCTAATATCTCCCACTTATTCTACACCTCTTATGTCTCCTTACACTGCCAGATTAGAGTCAAGCTCAAAAGGGTCTTCTTTCCCCGCTAATTATTCCAAGCCCGTTCCCTTGGCTGTGGTTTCGCTAGATAGTAGATAGGGACAGTAGGAATCTCGTTAATCCATTCATGCGCGTCACTAATTAGATGACGAGGCATTTGGCTACCTTAAGAGAGTCATAGTTACTCCCGCCGTTGACCCGCGCTTACTTGAATTTCTTCACTTTGACATTCAGAGCACTGGGCAGAAATCACATTGTGTCAACACCCGCTAGGGCCATCACAATGCTTTGTTTTAATTAGACAGTCGGATTCCCCAAGTCCGTGCCAGTTCTGAATTGATTGTTAATTGATAATCGTTATAATTAATAAGAACTAATTGGTTTAACCCAATTAGTATTCTTAAAAATTTTAGCAAGAAAGTTCCACAATTGGCTACGTAACTAAACTATCCGGGGAACAAGTAACTAACATAAATGCTAGAAACTCTATTTACCCAGAACGAGCACATAAACCATGTTATTGTTTCCCAATCAAGCCCGACTATCTCAATCTTCAGAGCCAATCCTTATCCCGAAGTTACGGATCTAATTTGCCGACTTCCCTTACCTACATTATTCTATCGACTAGAGACTCTTCACCTTGGAGACCAGCTGCGGATATTGGTACGGCCTGTTGAGAAGTTTGGGTGTCCCCACCATAAATTTTCAAGGTCCGAGGAGAAAATATCGACACAACAGTATATGTCATGCTCTTCTAGCCCATCTACCATATCTCTCTGCGAAAGACTTCCATGGTAGTACGGCTATAAAACAGAAAAGAAAACTCTTCCGATATCTCTCGACGGCTTCTTTATGGTCGTTCCTGTTGCCAGGATGAGCACGAGGCCCATATTTAATAACAAACGGATACTCAACAGGTTACGGAATTGGAACCGTATTCCCTTTCGTTCAAAATTATTCAAGTATATTAATTTAGCTAGATTTTATATAATATATATATTTGTTTGGCATTTGTATTTTACTTGAAAATTTTCGGCTTTCGCCTTGAACTTAGGACCGACTAACTCGTGATCAACCACTGTTCACACGAAACCCTTCTCCACTTCAGTCCTCCAAGGTCTCATTCGATTATTTGCTACTACCACCAAGATCTGTACCAATGGCAGCTCCATGCAGGCTTACGCCAAACACTTCTACGCATACCATTGTACCTTCCTACTCACTAAAGTTTCAAAATTTATATTACAAGTAATATAAATCATCTACTTTAGCGGTAATGTATAGGTATACAACTTAAGCGCCATCCATTTTAAGGGCTAGTTGCTTCGGCAGGTGAGTTGTTACACACTCCTTAGCGGATTTCGACTTCCATGATCACCGTCCTGCTGTTTTAAGCAACCAACGCCTTTCATGGTATCTGCATGAGTTGTTAATTTGGGCACCGTAACATTACGTTTGGTTCATCCCACAGCGCCAGTTCTGCTTACCAAAAGTGGCCCACTGGGCACATTATATCATAACCTTGAACTTCATATCAAGAAAGTTAAGGTTCTTACCCATTTAAAGTTTGAGAATAGGTTAAGATCGTTTCGACCCTAAGGCCTCTAATCATTCGCTTTACCAGATAAGATTATTTTATATAATATTAAAATGCACCAGCTATCCTGAGGGAAACTTCGGAAGGAACCAGCTACTAGATGGTTCGATTGGTCTTTCGCCCCTATACTCAATTCTGACAATCGATTTGCACGTCAGAACTGTTTCGGTCTTCCATCAGGGTTTCCCCTGACTTCAACCTGATCAAGTATAGTTCACCATCTTTCGGGTCACAGCATATATGCTCAAGGTACGTTCCAGTTAGAGGCATAAATAATATAAATATCATTATACATAACTATATAGAACGCCCCGGGATTGTGTTAATTAGCTATAAATAGTTAAAAAACTAATCCCATTATTAGTCAAGTTAATTACGCTATTAGGTTTATATCCCAATAACTTGCACATATGTTAGACTCCTTGGTCCGTGTTTCAAGACGGGTCCCGAAGGTATCCTGAATCTTTCGCATTGTTAATCCTACAAGTGCATATAATAAACACAAAAATCAATGATAATTATGCCATTATATAATTCCGAAAAATTAACGCACTGTATTCATATAAATCTATCAGCACTTTATCAAATTAATAACATTTATTCTGTGTTAAAATGCAAGCAAATTAATTTGAATAAACTATAAGTTATATTTTATGATAAATTTGGTATGCTAATAGATTACAATGTCCTTATATGGAAAAAATGCACACTATTATCATAATATTGTTTAAATATTACAATTCTAATGATGAATTTTCCATAACGGATATTCAGGTTCATCGGGCTTAACCTCTAAGCAGTTTCACGTACTGTTTAACTCTCTATTCAGAGTTCTTTTCAACTTTCCCTCACGGTACTTGTTTACTATCGGTCTCATGGTTATATTTAGTTTTAGATGGAGTTTACCACCCACTTAGTGCTGCACTATCAAGCAACACGACTCTTTGGAAACATCATCTAGTAATCATTAACGTTATACGGGCCTGGCACCCTCTATGGGTAAATGGCCTCATTTAAGAAGGACTTAAATCGTTAATTTCTCATACTAGAATATTGACGCTCCATACACTGCATCTCACATTTGCCATATAGACAAAGTGACTTAGTGCTGAACTGATTTCTTTTCGCTCGCCGCTACTAAGAAAATCCTTGTTAGTTTCTTTTCCTCCCCTAATTAATATGCTTAAATTCAGGGGGTAGTCCCATATGAGTTGAGGTTGTGTATAACTTTTATATGCAATTAATTCTTTATATATAATGATAAAACATTTTATTAAATTCGTTATATTAATAATATCTGTATATAAATGGCATTTGTTTGATTTAACGAATCAACGAAGAACAATAATATTGTCAACGGTTTTCTATTTTCTAATCATTAATAAGAGACAATTCTAGATAAATTTTTATGCTAGACATTTCTCAGTATCATTTGATTGAAAAAGAAAATATTTCTCTTCGTTTTTCACATTCAAATTATTTACTAATGTGAGATAATGTTTTTCATATATTTTTTAATATTATGAATAAAATAATTAAATTATTATTATCCAATAATATACCATATGCTTATAAAATTTCATTATAAAATTTGTATAAGCAACTTAATTAGCATAGTCTTACAACCCTCAACCATATGTAGTCCAAGCAGCACTATAAAATTAATTAAAGTACATAACAGCATGGACTGCGATATGCGTTCAAAATGTCGATGTTCATGTGTCCTGCAGTTCACACGATGACGCACAGTTTGCTGCGTTCTTCATCGACCCATGAGCCGAGTGATCCACCGCTTAGAGTTTTATAAATTGGTTTCTTAATTTTGTCAAATATGTTTTTATTGAAAGAAATTAAAAATACACCATTTTACTGGCATATATCAATTCCTTCAATAAATTTATTTTTATACCTAAAACGAATGCTGCGAAATGTCTTAGTTTTATATAACCAATATATATCAAAGTATTTCTTTTTAAATTGCATTTATTGTAAATAAATATATATATATATATATTAATACTTTTTTAGCGATATAAATTGAAATTTATATAAAACATTAACCTGTATAAAACCAGGTACAACATTGTACATTTTAGGTTGTTGCATTATCCAATGTATGCGCATAACTGAGATGAACAATACATATCGCAACGCGTGTATATTATGGTCCATATACACACAGTATTTTAATTGTGTTTATATACAATAATAATTTAATATTATTATTTTAATAATTCGATTTGCTTGTTCGAATTTTTATTTGTTTGTTTTGGCTGCTTATTATTTCTCTCATATGTATTAAATACAATATATAATTTTAATATTTGCATTATTTCGATTTGCTTGTTCGAAATTTCATTTGATCTATATTAGATCATATACATTTTGGCAATTCATATTTTATTTGTATTACTATAATGTATTTATTATAATATAAACAAATATTTTATTAACGGTAAGGATATACAATAATAATTTAATATTATTATTTTAATAATTCGATTTGCTTGTTCGAATTTTTATTTGTTTGCTTTGGCTGCTTATTAATTTCTCTCATATGTATTAAATACAATATATAATTTTAATATTTGCATTATTTCGATTTGCTTGTTCGAAATTTCATTTGATCTATAATAGATCTCATATACATTTTGGCAATTCATATTTTATTTGTAATACTATAATGTATTTATTATAATATAAACAAATATTTTATTAACGGTAAGGATATACAATAATAATTTAATATTATTATTTTAATAATTCGATTTGCTTGTTCGAATTTTTATTTGTTTGCTTTGGCTGCTTATTATTTCTCTCATATGTATTAAATACAATATATAATTTTAATATTTGCATTATTTCGATTTGCTTGTTCGAAATTTTATTTGATCTATATTAGATCTCATATACATTTTGGCAATTCATATTTTATTTGTATTATTATAATGTATTTATTATAATATAAACAAATATTTTATTAACGGTAAGGATATACAATAATAATTTAATATTATTATTTTAATAATTCGATTTGCTTGTTCGAATTTTTATTTGTTTGCTTTGGCTGCTTATTAATTTCTCTCATATGTATTAAATACAATATATAATTTTAATATTTGCATTATTTCGATTTGCTTGTTCGAAATTTCATTTGATCTATAATAGATCTCATATACATTTTGGCAATTCATATTTTATTTGTAATACTATAATGTATTTATTATAATATAAACAAATATTTTATTAACGGTAAGGATATTAAAACATTAATGATCCTTCCGCAGGTTCACCTACGGAAACCTTGTTACGACTTTTACTTCCTCTAAATAATCAAGTTCGGTCAACTTTTGCGAAACAACCGTAACACGCAAGGCGTCACAGTGATCACGTCCGGAGACCTCACTAAATAATTCAATCGGTAGTAGCGACGGGCGGTGTGTACAAAGGGCAGGGACGTAATCAATGCGAGTTAATGACTCACACTTACTGGGAATTCCAAGTTCATGTGAACAGTTTCAGTTCACAATCCCAAGCATGAAAGTGGTTCAGCGGTTTACCCGGACCTCTCGGTCTAGGAAATACACGTTGATACTTTCATTGTAGCGCGCGTGCAGCCCAGGACATCTAAGGGCATCACAGACCTGTTATTGCTCAATCTCATTATTGCTAGACGCAATTTGTCCATTTAAGAAGCTAGTGTCCTTATAATGGGACAAACCAACAGGTACGGCTCCACTTATATAAACACATTCAAACACAATAAACATTTTACTGCCACCATGAATGAAGGCTATATAAGCTTCAACACCATAATCCTGAAGATATCTATTTAATATATTTGAGTCTCGTTCGTTATCGGAATTAACCAGACAAATCACTCCACGAACTAAGAACGGCCATGCACCACCACCCATAGATTCGAGAAAGAGCTATCAATCTGTCTTACACACTTATGTTCGGACCTGGTAAGTTTTCCCGTGTTGAGTCAAATTAAGCCGCAGGCTCCACTCCTGGTGGTGCCCTTCCGTCAATTCCTTTAAGTTTCAGCTTTGCAACCATACTTCCCCCGGAGCCCAAAAGCTTTGGTTTCCCGGGAAGCGACTGAGAGAGCCATAAAAGTAGCTACACCCAATTGCTAGCTGGCATCGTTTATGGTTAGAACTAGGGCGGTATCTGATCGCCTTCGAACCTCTAACTTTCGTTCTTGATTAATGAAAACATCTTTGGCAAATGCTTTCGCTTAAGTTAGTCTTACGACGGTCCAAGAATTTCACCTCTCGCGTCGTAATACTAATGCCCCCAAACTGCTTCTATTAATCATTACCTCTTGATCTGAAAACCAATGAAAGCAGAACAGAGGTCTTATTTCATTATCCCATGCACAGAATATTCAGGCATTTGAAGCCTGCTTTAAGCACTCTAATTTGTTCAAAGTAATTGTACCGGCCCACAATAACACTCGTTTAAGAGCACTAATGCAGGTTTTTAAATAGGAGGAACATATGAAAAAATACAAGTATCTAAGCACATGTAAGAACTCCACCGGTAATACGCTTACATACATAAAGGTATAGTACTAACCACAATTGTAAGTTGTACTACCCGTATGAAGCACAAGTTCAACTACGAACGTTTTAACCGCAACAACTTTAATATACGCTATTGGAGCTGGAATTACCGCGGCTGCTGGCACCAGACTTGCCCTCCAATTGGTCCTTGTTAAAGGATTTAAAGTGTACTCATTCCAATTACAGGGCCTCGGATATGAGTCCTGTATTGTTATTTTTCGTCACTACCTCCCCGAGCTGGGAGTGGGTAATTTACGCGCCTGCTGCCTTCCTTAGATGTGGTAGCCGTTTCTCAGGCTCCCTCTCCGGAATCGAACCCTGATTCCCCGTTACCCGTTGCAACCATGGTAGTCCTAGATACTACCATCAAAAGTTGATAGGGCAGACATTTGAAAGATCTGTCGTCGGTACAAGACCATACGATCTGCATGTTATCTAGAGTTCAACCAATATAACGATCTTGCGATCGCTTGGTTTTAGCCTAATAAAAGCACATGTTCCATAAGGTTCATGTTTTAATTGCATGTATTAGCTCTAGAATTACCACAGTTATCCAAGTAACTGTTAACGATCTAAGGAACCATAACTGATATAATGAGCCTTTTGCGGTTTCACTTTTAATTCGTGTGTACTTAGACATGCATGGCTTAATCTTTGAGACAAGCATATAACTACTGGCAGGATCAACCAGAATAATGTTTTTATTCATATTTCATTCATATTTTTTGAATAGAAATTAGCAATATATATGTTGTTATAGATTTTATTTCTATCGAATACGGCCATTTTTATATAGCATTCGTATACGTTTGTTTTCCAATTTATACTTGTTTCGCCACTAATAATAACAAGTTTTTATTGATGTCAAAAAGAATCATATTCTTTATAAACACAATATTTATTTTTCATATATTTTCTTTATATATGCACATTTCATTCTAAAATATCATTTTTGTTCGACATACATAATATATTGTATCCACACATGTACAATTTTTGTTTAACCAATATAAGATATTGAGTTAATCATTTGTATTTTGACGATAAATTTAAAATTTATCTATATATATCCATATAAGTCTCTGGTAATATATAAAATAGAACCGAGTGTATATATATAATTATTACTACTATATTTATTTCTTAAATAATATATACTTATATATTATTTATATATATACTCTTTATTATATATTATATAATTTCTTAAATAACTCTCTTAATAGCTATTTTTTATTATCAACAATATAAGTTGATATTAATATTGAAAATGTATTCATAATTACATTTTTATATTTCTTTGGTAGACTTTTATGTACTATTATTATTTAATAATACACATATAATATAAATCATGTTAGCCTACCTCCTAAAATTAACGATAAAATTCGGAAACAATTTGTTATTCTATGTACAATAGAAACTTGGCCTTTGTTTCAACGTTATTATCTTTGGGCTTAAAATATTAACCGCGGAGCCAAGTCTCGTATTCAAATAAATGAATAAAGAAACAAATTTGACGGATAATATCTTCTCTACTGACATATGTCAATAGCAGACGGCCGGCCCATTGACCATCCTATAGTAGTTTTTGGACACGCTGTCTCCCATTCGGGTATATTCAATTTACTTTGCCACTCACCCATATAGTGTTCTCTTATATAATAAGACAACGCACTTTTATATTCATTATATGGATATATTGCCTTCCTCATATTTGCCACACCACCTATAGTAGTTTTTGGACACGCTGTCTCCCATTCGGGTATATTCAATTTACTTTGCCACTCACCCATATAGTGTTCTCTTATATAATAAGAAAACGCACTTTTATTTTCATTATATGGATATATTGCCTTCCTCATATTTGCCACACCACCTATAGTAGTTTTTGGACACGCTGTCTCCCATTCGGGTATATTCAATTTACTTTGCCACTCACCCATATAGTGTTCTCTTATATAATAAGAAAACGCACTTTTATTTTCATTATATGGATATATTGCCTTCCTCATATTTGCCACACCACCTATAGTAGTTTTTGGACACGCTGTCTCCCATTCGGGTATATTCAATTCTCTTTGCCACTCACCCTTATAGTATTCTCTTATTTAATAAGAATACTAAAATACTTCTCATATTATAGATGTAATCTATTAACTTCTCAATATCCATACGGTTTATGTATGGTATTGACAAAATCCTATGCATTTGCATAAGATTTATTTTGCCACAATTTATAGTACTAGTGCCGCCCTCACTAGGTATAAATATCTCATTTCGCTAGTAGTGTATGGGCAAATTCTACTAGCTATTCTCATAAATATGTCACTTATATGCCATATCTATACAATTCATGCACTTTTATATGTATATTTGCTATATTATACATTATTATGCCTTATAGGTATTATACCTATAAGCCACATCCATACGATTGCTTAATATAAATATATGTATAATTTTTTATACATATTTTTTTTTTATTTATGTATGGTTTTTTATTCATATCCATATACTGTATTCACTTTTATATGGATATGATTGGCGTTTTATATAGTATTGACAAAATCATAAGTTTGACCAATACGAGGAGAGGTCCGCCAACGACCACCTCCCTATAGGTGTTTTTGGACACGCTGTCTCCCATTCGACTGCTTACTATACTAGGGGCTACCCGCTCCGTATGATATTCTCTCATATAACAAGAGAATGCAAGAAATATTCGTATTTTATGAATATAATCCATTTATTTTTCAATATCCATACGTTTTACTTAGTTTTTTGTACGGTATTGACAAAATCCTATGCATTTGCATAAGATTTATTTTGCCACAATTTATAGTACTAGTGCCGCCCTCACTAGGTATAAATATCTCATTTCGCTAGTAGTGTATGGGCAAATTCTACTAGCTATTCTCATAAATATGTCACTTATATGCCATATCTATACAATTCATGCACTTTTATATGTATATTTGCTATATTATACATTATTATGCCTTATAGGTATTATACCTATAAGCCACATCCATACGATTGCTTAATATAAATATATGTATAATTTTTTATACATATTTTTTTTTATTTATGTATGGTTTTTTATTCATATCCATATACTGTATTCACTTTTATATGGATATGATTGGCGTTTTATATAGTATTGACAAAATCATAAGTTTGACCAATACGAGGAGAGGTCCGCCAACGACCACCTCCCTATAGGTGTTTTTGGACACGCTGTCTCCCATTCGACTGCTTACTATACTAGGGGCTACCCGCTCCGTATGATATTCTCTCATATAACAAGAGAATGCAAGAAATATTCGTATTTTATGAATATAATCCATTTATTTTTCAATATCCATACGTTTTACTTAGTTTTTTGTACGGTATTGACAAAATCCTATGCATTTGCATAAGATTTATTTTGCCACAATTTATAGTACTAGTGCCGCCCTCACTAGGTATAAATATCTCATTTCGCTAGTAGTGTATGGGCAAATTCTACTAGCTATTCTCATAAATATGTCACTTATATGCCATATCTATACAATTCATGCACTTTTATATGTATATTTGCTATATTATACATTATTATGCCTTATAGGTATTATACCTATAAGCCACATCCATACGATTGCTTAATATAAATATATGTATAATTTTTTATACATATTTTTTTTTATTTATGTATGGTTTTTTATTCATATCCATATACTGTATTCACTTTTATATGGATATGATTGGCGTTTTATATAGTATTGACAAAATCATAAGTTTGACCAATACGAGGAGAGGTCCGCCAACGACCACCTCCCTATAGGTGTTTTTGGACACGCTGTCTCCCATTCGACTGCTTACTATACTAGGGGCTGCCCGCTCCGTATGATATTCTCTCGTATAACAAGAGAATGCAAGAAATATTCGTATTTTATGAATATAATCCATTTATTTTTCAATATCCATACGTTTTACTTAGTTTTTTGTACGGTATTGACAAAATCCTATGCATTTGCATAAGATTTATTTTGCCACAATTTATAGTACTAGTGCCGCCCTCACTAGGTATAAATATCTCATTTCGCTAGTAGTGTATGGGCAAATTCTACTAGCTATTCTCATAAATGCCTTCTTTATGCCATATCTATACAATTTATGCACTTTTATATGTATATTTGCTAATATTATACATTATTATGCCTTATAGGTATTATACCTATAAGCCATATACATACGATTTCATTTTTTTATTTATATATGGTTTTGTATTTATAACCATATACCGTATTTACTTTTATAAGGATATGATTGGCGTTTTATATAGTATTGACAAAATTATAAGTTTGACAAACACTTTTTTAAGTCTTTTAGTTAAAATTGTCATTTTTAATTGACTATCTAAACACTAGATATATTTGCACATGGAGCAAAGAGTATAAAAATTGGTCGCGTCACTAATAATATCGCGATACATTTTTACTACCATCAAAATACCACATACGTTTATATGTCCTCTTTATTTAATTTGGTTTCTAAACCTCAGGAATAGTTTTAATTATATGTGCGCTCTAAGTTGAATGAATTTCTTGAATCTCTTTACTTGAATTTCTAAGACTTAAAAATATTTATAAATAGATGTCCTATTGCATAATATTTTTTTATCGCTTCACTTATAAAATAACGATCCTGCCTTTCTACCTTTGAATAAACATTCATATAAACATGGAGAAAAAAACGTTCGCGTCACTAACAGTATGTGACGATAAAATTTTGCTAACATTAAAAGGAACATATTTTTATATGTCAACTCTTAGTTGAATTGGTCTATTGCTTAAGATTCTAGACCTTAGGAATATTTTTATATTATATGTTTGCCAATCTTCGCGTCACTAAAAAGATGACGATTCATATTGTTATTATTAGATGGTCGAGTTGTACTTATATTGATATGTTAATCAAATTGGTCTCTTACTTGAAAATCTAGACCTTAGGAATATTTTTATATTATATGTTTGCCAATCTTCGCGTCACTAATAAGATGACGATTCATATTATTATTAGATGGTCGAGTTGTACTTATATTGATATGTTAATCAAATTGGTCTCTTACTTGAAAATCTAGACCTTAGGAATATTTTTATATTATATGTTTGCCAATCTTCGCGTCACTAATAAGATGACGATTCATATTATTATTAGATGGTCGAGTTGTACTTATATTGATATGTTAATCAAATTGGTCTCTTACTTGAAAATCTAGACCTTAGGAATATTTTTATATTATATGTTTGCCAATCTTCGCGTCACTAATAAGATGACGATTCATATTGTTATTATTAGATGGTCGAGTTGTACTTATATTGATATGTTAATCAAATTGGTCTCTTACTTAAAAATCTAGACCTTAGGAATATTTTTATATTATATGTTTGCCAATCTTCGCGTCACTAATAAGATGACGATTCATATTGTTATTATTAGATGGTCGAGTTGTACTTATATTGATATGTTAATCAAATTGGTCTCTTACTTGAAAATCTAGACCTTAGGAATATTTTTATATTATATGTTTGCCAATCTTCGCGTCACTAATAAGATGACGATTCATATTGTTATTATTAGATGGTCGAGTTGTACTTATATTGATATGTTAATCAAATTGGTCTCTTACTTGAAAATCTAGACCTTAGGAATGTAATATATAAAGGATTAAAAATTCGCCACAAAGCCAAGCAAACAATCAATGCATACAAATAGATTGTTGGTTGAACTTTATATAAGAAGTTCAACACAACAAATAAATTATGCAATTTTATTATCGAATCATCAAGCAAAGGATAAGCTTCAGTGGATCGCAGTATGGCAGCTGCTCAACCACTTACAACACCTTGCCTGTTACAAAAGTCGTTTACAATTGATTCTAGGCTTTGTCATTGTATTAAATAATGCTTTTATATGTAACTAGCGCGGCATCAGGTGATCAAAGATCCTCCCAATTTACTATGTTACAAATTACATTGGCATCACATCCATTGTCGTTTAAAAAGTAAATTATAAACTTTAAATGGTTTAGAAGCCATACAATGCAAATTGCCCCTTATTTATCATTGCAGTCCAGCACGGATACGACCTTAGAGGCGTTCAGGCATAATTAGTAGGGTAAAACTAACCTGTCTCACGACGGTCTAAACCCAGCTCACGTTCCCTTGCATGGGTGAACAATCCAACGCTTGGTGAATTTTGCTTCACAATGATAGGAAGAGCCGACATCGAAGGATCAAAAAGCGACGTCGCTATGAACGCTTGGCCGCCACAAGCCAGTTATCCCTATGGTAACTTTTCTGACACCTCTTGTTAAAAACTCTTTAAACCAAAAGGATCGATAGGCCGAGCTTTTGCTGTCCCTGTGTGTACTGAACACCGAGATCAAGTCAGCATTTGCCCTTTTGCTCTATGTGTGGTTTCTGTCCGCACTGAGCTGGCCTTGGGACACCTCCGTTATTATTTGAGAGATGTACCGCCCCAGTCAAACTCCCTACCTGGCAATGTCCTTGAATTGGATCATACCTGAGTAATTGGAGTTATACCAAATTTTCAAATCAAAAATACATAAATGCACCGTTTTATTAAAGAATTTGTTTGCGAATATATAACAAACTCGTGATACTTTGATCAAGAAGCTTGCATCAAAACCCAATACCATAAGATATAATAAATATATCCGTATAATGGCTAGGAAATGATACACGTTCCATTTAATCAAGTAAGTAAGGAAACAATAAGAGTAGTGGTATTTCATTGGCGATACCAAACCGAGGTCTAATATCTCCCACTTATTCTACACCTCTTATGTCTCCTTACACTGCCAGATTAGAGTCAAGCTCAAAAGGGTCTTCTTTCCCCGCTAATTATTCCAAGCCCGTTCCCTTGGCTGTGGTTTCGCTAGATAGTAGATAGGGACAGTAGGAATCTCGTTAATCCATTCATGCGCGTCACTAATTAGATGACGAGGCATTTGGCTACCTTAAGAGAGTCATAGTTACTCCCGCCGTTGACCCGCGCTTACTTGAATTTCTTCACTTTGACATTCAGAGCACTGGGCAGAAATCACATTGTGTCAACACCCGCTAGGGCCATCACAATGCTTTGTTTTAATTAGACAGTCGGATTCCCCAAGTCCGTGCCAGTTCTGAATTGATTGTTAATTGATAATCGTTATAATTAATAAGAACTAATTGGTTTAACCCAATTAGTATTCTTAAAAATTTTAGCAAGAAAGTTCCACAATTGGCTACGTAACTAAACTATCCGGGGAACAAGTAACTAACATAAATGCTAGAAACTCTATTTACCCAGAACGAGCACATAAACCATGTTATTGTTTCCCAATCAAGCCCGACTATCTCAATCTTCAGAGCCAATCCTTATCCCGAAGTTACGGATCTAATTTGCCGACTTCCCTTACCTACATTATTCTATCGACTAGAGACTCTTCACCTTGGAGACCAGCTGCGGATATTGGTACGGCCTGTTGAGAAGTTTGCGTGTCCCCACCATAAATTTTCAAGGTCCGAGGAGAAAATATCGACACAACAGTATATGTCATGCTCTTCTAGCCCATCTACCATATCTCTCTGCGAAAGACTTCCATGGTAGTACGGCTATAAAACAGAAAAGAAAACTCTTCCGATATCTCTCGACGGCTTCTTTATGGTCGTTCCTGTTGCCAGGATGAGCACGAGGCCCATATTTAATAACAAACGGATACTCAACAGGTTACGGAATTGGAACCGTATTCCCTTTCGTTCAAAATTATTCAAGTATATTAATTTAGCTAGATTTTATATAATATATATATTTGTTTGGCATTTGTATTTTACTTGAAAATTTTCGGCTTTCGCCTTGAACTTAGGACCGACTAACTCGTGATCAACCACTGTTCACACGAAACCCTTCTCCACTTCAGTCCTCCAAGGTCTCATTCGATTATTTGCTACTACCACCAAGATCTGTACCAATGGCAGCTCCATGCAGGCTTACGCCAAACACTTCTACGCATACCATTGTACCTTCCTACTCACTAAAGTTTCAAAATTTATATTACAAGTAATATAAATCATCTACTTTAGCGGTAATGTATAGGTATACAACTTAAGCGCCATCCATTTTAAGGGCTAGTTGCTTCGGCAGGTGAGTTGTTACACACTCCTTAGCGGATTTCGACTTCCATGATCACCGTCCTGCTGTTTTAAGCAACCAACGCCTTTCATGGTATCTGCATGAGTTGTTAATTTGGGCACCGTAACATTACGTTTGGTTCATCCCACAGCGCCAGTTCTGCTTACCAAAAGTGGCCCACTGGGCACATTATATCATAACCTTGAACTTCATATCAAGAAAGTTAAGGTTCTTACCCATTTAAAGTTTGAGAATAGGTTAAGATCGTTTCGACCCTAAGGCCTCTAATCATTCGCTTTACCAGATAAGATTATTTTATATAATATTAAAATGCACCAGCTATCCTGAGGGAAACTTCGGAAGGAACCAGCTACTAGATGGTTCGATTGGTCTTTCGCCCCTATACTCAATTCTGACAATCGATTTGCACGTCAGAACTGTTTCGGTCTTCCATCAGGGTTTCCCCTGACTTCAACCTGATCAAGTATAGTTCACCATCTTTCGGGTCACAGCATATATGCTCAAGGTACGTTCCAGTTAGAGGCATAAATAATATAAATATCATTATACATAACTATATAGAACGCCCCGGGATTGTGTTAATTAGCTATAAATAGTTAAAAAACTAATCCCATTATTAGTCAAGTTAATTACGCTATTAGGTTTATATCCCAATAACTTGCACATATGTTAGACTCCTTGGTCCGTGTTTCAAGACGGGTCCCGAAGGTATCCTGAATCTTTCGCATTGTTAATCCTACAAGTGCATATAATAAACACAAAAATCAATGATAATTATGCCATTATATAATTCCGAAAAATTAACGCACTGTATTCATATAAATCTATCAGCACTTTATCAAATTAATAACATTTATTCTGTGTTAAAATGCAAGCAAATTAATTTGAATAAACTATAAGTTATATTTTATGATAAATTTGGTATGCTAATAGATTACAATGTCCTTATATGGAAAAAATGCACACTATTATCATAATATTGTTTAAATATTACAATTCTAATGATGAATTTTCCATAACGGATATTCAGGTTCATCGGGCTTAACCTCTAAGCAGTTTCACGTACTGTTTAACTCTCTATTCAGAGTTCTTTTCAACTTTCCCTCACGGTACTTGTTTACTATCGGTCTCATGGTTATATTTAGTTTTAGATGGAGTTTACCACCCACTTAGTGCTGCACTATCAAGCAACACGACTCTTTGGAAACATCATCTAGTAATCATTAACGTTATACGGGCCTGGCACCCTCTATGGGTAAATGGCCTCATTTAAGAAGGACTTAAATCGTTAATTTCTCATACTAGAATATTGACGCTCCATACACTGCATCTCACATTTGCCATATAGACAAAGTGACTTAGTGCTGAACTGATTTCTTTTCGCTCGCCGCTACTAAGAAAATCCTTGTTAGTTTCTTTTCCTCCCCTAATTAATATGCTTAAATTCAGGGGGTAGTCCCATATGAGTTGAGGTTGTGTATAACTTTTATATGCAATTAATTCTTTATATATAATGATAAAACATTTTATTAAATTCGTTATATTAATAATATCTGTATATAAAAAATGGCATTTGTTTGATTTAACGAATCAACGAAGAACAATAATATTGTCAACGGTTTTCTATTTTCTAATCATTAATAAGAGACAATTCTAGATAAATTTTTATGCTAGACATTTCTCAGTATCATTTGATTGAAAAAGAAAATATTTCTCTTCGTTTTTCACATTCAAATTATTTACTAATGTGAGATAATGTTTTTCATATATTTTTTAATATTATGAATAAAATAATTAAATTATTATTATCCAATAATATACCATATGCTTATAAAATTTCATTATAAAATTTGTATAAGCAACTTAATTAGCATAGTCTTACAACCCTCAACCATATGTAGTCCAAGCAGCACTATAAAATTAATTAAAGTACATAACAGCATGGACTGCGATATGCGTTCAAAATGTCGATGTTCATGTGTCCTGCAGTTCACACGATGACGCACAGTTTGCTGCGTTCTTCATCGACCCATGAGCCGAGTGATCCACCGCTTAGAGTTTTATAAATTGGTTTCTTAATTTTGTCAAATATGTTTTTATTGAAAGAAATTAAAAATACACCATTTTACTGGCATATATCAATTCCTTCAATAAATTTATTTTTATACCTAAAACGAATGCTGCGAAATGTCTTAGTTTTATATAACCAATATATATCAAAGTATTTCTTTTTAAATTGCATTTATTGTAAATAAATATATATATATATATATTAATACTTTTTTAGCGATATAAATTGAAATTTATATAAAACATTAACCTGTATAAAACCAGGTACAACATTGTACATTTTAGGTTGTTGCATTATCCAATGTATGCGCATAACTGAGATGAACAATACATATCGCAACGCGTGTATATTATGGTCCATATACACACAGTATTTTAATTGTGTTTATATACAATAATAATTTAATATTATTATTTTAATAATTCGATTTGCTTGTTCGAATTTTTATTTGTTTGTTTTGGCTGCTTATTATTTCTCTCATATGTATTAAATACAATATATAATTTTAATATTTGCATTATTTCGATTTGCTTGTTCGAAATTTCATTTGATCTATATTAGATCATATACATTTTGGCAATTCATATTTTATTTGTATTACTATAATGTATTTATTATAATATAAACAAATATTTTATTAACGGTAAGGATATACAATAATAATTTAATATTATTATTTTAATAATTCGATTTGCTTGTTCGAATTTTTATTTGTTTGCTTTGGCTGCTTATTATTTCTCTCATATGTATTAAATACAATATATAATTTTAATATTTGCATTATTTCGATTTGCTTGTTCGAAATTTTATTTGATCTATATTAGATCTCATATACATTTTGGCAATTCATATTTTATTTGTATTATTATAATGTATTTATTATAATATAAACAAATATTTTATTAACGGTAAGGATATACAATAATAATTTAATATTATTATTTTAATAATTCGATTTGCTTGTTCGAATTTTTATTTGTTTGCTTTGGCTGCTTATTAATTTCTCTCATATGTATTAAATACAATATATAATTTTAATATTTGCATTATTTCGATTTGCTTGTTCGAAATTTCATTTGATCTATAATAGATCTCATATACATTTTGGCAATTCATATTTTATTTGTAATACTATAATGTATTTATTATAATATAAACAAATATTTTATTAACGGTAAGGATATTAAAACATTAATGATCCTTCCGCAGGTTCACCTACGGAAACCTTGTTACGACTTTTACTTCCTCTAAATAATCAAGTTCGGTCAACTTTTGCGAAACAACCGTAACACGCAAGGCGTCACAGTGATCACGTCCGGAGACCTCACTAAATAATTCAATCGGTAGTAGCGACGGGCGGTGTGTACAAAGGGCAGGGACGTAATCAATGCGAGTTAATGACTCACACTTACTGGGAATTCCAAGTTCATGTGAACAGTTTCAGTTCACAATCCCAAGCATGAAAGTGGTTCAGCGGTTTACCCGGACCTCTCGGTCTAGGAAATACACGTTGATACTTTCATTGTAGCGCGCGTGCAGCCCAGGACATCTAAGGGCATCACAGACCTGTTATTGCTCAATCTCATTATTGCTAGACGCAATTTGTCCATTTAAGAAGCTAGTGTCCTTATAATGGGACAAACCAACAGGTACGGCTCCACTTATATAAACACATTCAAACACAATAAACATTTTACTGCCACCATGAATGAAGGCTATATAAGCTTCAACACCATAATCCTGAAGATATCTATTTAATATATTTGAGTCTCGTTCGTTATCGGAATTAACCAGACAAATCACTCCACGAACTAAGAACGGCCATGCACCACCACCCATAGATTCGAGAAAGAGCTATCAATCTGTCTTACACACTTATGTTCGGACCTGGTAAGTTTTCCCGTGTTGAGTCAAATTAAGCCGCAGGCTCCACTCCTGGTGGTGCCCTTCCGTCAATTCCTTTAAGTTTCAGCTTTGCAACCATACTTCCCCCGGAGCCCAAAAGCTTTGGTTTCCCGGGAAGCGACTGAGAGAGCCATAAAAGTAGCTACACCCAATTGCTAGCTGGCATCGTTTATGGTTAGAACTAGGGCGGTATCTGATCGCCTTCGAACCTCTAACTTTCGTTCTTGATTAATGAAAACATCTTTGGCAAATGCTTTCGCTTAAGTTAGTCTTACGACGGTCCAAGAATTTCACCTCTCGCGTCGTAATACTAATGCCCCCAAACTGCTTCTATTAATCATTACCTCTTGATCTGAAAACCAATGAAAGCAGAACAGAGGTCTTATTTCATTATCCCATGCACAGAATATTCAGGCATTTGAAGCCTGCTTTAAGCACTCTAATTTGTTCAAAGTAATTGTACCGGCCCACAATAACACTCGTTTAAGAGCACTAATGCAGGTTTTTAAATAGGAGGAACATATGAAAAAATACAAGTATCTAAGCACATGTAAGAACTCCACCGGTAATACGCTTACATACATAAAGGTATAGTACTAACCACAATTGTAAGTTGTACTACCCGTATGAAGCACAAGTTCAACTACGAACGTTTTAACCGCAACAACTTTAATATACGCTATTGGAGCTGGAATTACCGCGGCTGCTGGCACCAGACTTGCCCTCCAATTGGTCCTTGTTAAAGGATTTAAAGTGTACTCATTCCAATTACAGGGCCTCGGATATGAGTCCTGTATTGTTATTTTTCGTCACTACCTCCCCGAGCTGGGAGTGGGTAATTTACGCGCCTGCTGCCTTCCTTAGATGTGGTAGCCGTTTCTCAGGCTCCCTCTCCGGAATCGAACCCTGATTCCCCGTTACCCGTTGCAACCATGGTAGTCCTAGATACTACCATCAAAAGTTGATAGGGCAGACATTTGAAAGATCTGTCGTCGGTACAAGACCATACGATCTGCATGTTATCTAGAGTTCAACCAATATAACGATCTTGCGATCGCTTGGTTTTAGCCTAATAAAAGCACATGTTCCATAAGGTTCATGTTTTAATTGCATGTATTAGCTCTAGAATTACCACAGTTATCCAAGTAACTGTTAACGATCTAAGGAACCATAACTGATATAATGAGCCTTTTGCGGTTTCACTTTTAATTCGTGTGTACTTAGACATGCATGGCTTAATCTTTGAGACAAGCATATAACTACTGGCAGGATCAACCAGAATAATGTTTTTATTCATATTTCATTCATATTTTTTGAATAGAAATTAGCAATATATATGTTGTTATAGATTTTATTTCTATCGAATACGGCCATTTTTATATAGCATTCGTATACGTTTGTTTTCCAATTTATACTTGTTTCGCCACTAATAATAACAAGTTTTTATTGATGTCAAAAAGAATCATATTCTTTATAAACACAATATTTATTTTTCATATATTTTCTTTATATATGCACATTTCATTCTAAAATATCATTTTTGTTCGACATACATAATATATTGTATCCACACATGTACAATTTTTGTTTAACCAATATAAGATATTGAGTTAATCATTTGTATTTTGACGATAAATTTAAAATTTATCTATATATATCCATATAAGTCTCTGGTAATATATAAAATAGAACCGAGTGTATATATATAATTATTACTACTATATTTATTTCTTAAATAATATATACTTATATATTATTTATATATATACTCTTTATTATATATTATATAATTTCTTAAATAACTCTCTTAATAGCTATTTTTTATTATCAACAATATAAGTTGATATTAATATTGAAAATGTATTCATAATTACATTTTTATATTTCTTTGGTAGACTTTTATGTACTATTATTATTTAATAATACACATATAATATAAATCATGTTAGCCTACCTCCTAAAATTAACGATAAAATTCGGAAACAATTTGTTATTCTATGTACAATAGAAACTTGGCCTTTGTTTCAACGTTATTATCTTTGGGCTTAAAATATTAACCGCGGAGCCAAGTCTCGTATTCAAATAAATGAATAAAGAAACAAATTTGACGGATAATATCTTCTCTACTGACATATGTCAATAGCAGACGGCCGGCCCATTGACCATCCTATAGTAGTTTTTGGACACGCTGTCTCCCATTCGGGTATATTCAATTTACTTTGCCACTCACCCATATAGTGTTCTCTTATATAATAAGACAACGCACTTTTATATTCATTATATGGATATATTGCCTTCCTCATATTTGCCACACCACCTATAGTAGTTTTTGGACACGCTGTCTCCCATTCGGGTATATTCAATTTACTTTGCCACTCACCCATATAGTGTTCTCTTATATAATAAGAAAACGCACTTTTATTTTCATTATATGGATATATTGCCTTCCTCATATTTGCCACACCACCTATAGTAGTTTTTGGACACGCTGTCTCCCATTCGGGTATATTCAATTTACTTTGCCACTCACCCATATAGTGTTCTCTTATATAATAAGAAAACGCACTTTTATTTTCATTATATGGATATATTGCCTTCCTCATATTTGCCACACCACCTATAGTAGTTTTTGGACACGCTGTCTCCCATTCGGGTATATTCAATTCTCTTTGCCACTCACCCTTATAGTATTCTCTTATTTAATAAGAATACTAAAATACTTCTCATATTATAGATGTAATCTATTAACTTCTCAATATCCATACGGTTTATGTATGGTATTGACAAAATCCTATGCATTTGCATAAGATTTATTTTGCCACAATTTATAGTACTAGTGCCGCCCTCACTAGGTATAAATATCTCATTTCGCTAGTAGTGTATGGGCAAATTCTACTAGCTATTCTCATAAATATGTCACTTATATGCCATATCTATACAATTCATGCACTTTTATATGTATATTTGCTATATTATACATTATTATGCCTTATAGGTATTATACCTATAAGCCACATCCATACGATTGCTTAATATAAATATATGTATAATTTTTTATACATATTTTTTTTTTATTTATGTATGGTTTTTTATTCATATCCATATACTGTATTCACTTTTATATGGATATGATTGGCGTTTTATATAGTATTGACAAAATCATAAGTTTGACCAATACGAGGAGAGGTCCGCCAACGACCACCTCCCTATAGGTGTTTTTGGACACGCTGTCTCCCATTCGACTGCTTACTATACTAGGGGCTACCCGCTCCGTATGATATTCTCTCATATAACAAGAGAATGCAAGAAATATTCGTATTTTATGAATATAATCCATTTATTTTTCAATATCCATACGTTTTACTTAGTTTTTTGTACGGTATTGACAAAATCCTATGCATTTGCATAATATTTATTTTGCCACAATTTATAGTACTAGTGCCGCCCTCACTAGGTATAAATATCTCATTTCGCTAGTAGTGTATGGGGAAATTCTACTAGCTATTCTCATAAATATGTCACTTATATGCCATATCTATACAATTCATGCACTTTTATATGTATATTTGCTATATTATACATTATTATGCCTTATAGGTATTATACCTATAAGCCACATCCATACGATTGCTTAATATAAATATATGTATAATTTTTTATACATATTTTTTTTTTATTTTTGTATGGTTTTTTATTCATATCCATATACTGTATTCAATTTTATATGGATATGATTGGCGTTTTATATAGTATTGACAAAATCATAAGTTTGACCAATACGAGGAGAGGTCCGCCAACGACCACCTCCCTATAGGTGTTTTTGGACACGCTGTCTCCCATTCGACTGCTTACTATACTAGGGGCTACCCGCTCCGTATGATATTCTCTCATATAACAAGAGAATGCAAGAAATATTCGTATTTTATGAATATAATCCATTTATTTTTCAATATCCATACGTTTTACTTAGTTTTTTGTACGGTATTGACAAAATCCTATGCATTTGCATAAGATTTATTTTGCCACAATTTATAGTACTAGTGCCGCCCTCACTAGGTATAAATATCTCATTTCGCTAGTAGTGTATGGGCAAATTCTACTAGCTATTCTCATAAATATGTCACTTATATGCCATATCTATACAATTCATGCACTTTTATATGTATATTTGCTATATTATACATTATTATGCCTTATAGGTATTATACCTATAAGCCACATCCATACGATTGCTTAATATAAATATATGTATAATTTTTTATACATATTTTTTTTTATTTATGTATGGTTTTTTATTCATATCCATATACTGTATTCACTTTTATATGGATATGATTGGCGTTTTATATAGTATTGACAAAATCATAAGTTTGACCAATACGAGGAGAGGTCCGCCAACGACCACCTCCCTATAGGTGTTTTTGGACACGCTGTCTCCCATTCGACTGCTTACTATACTAGGGGCTACCCGCTCCGTATGATATTCTCTCATATAACAAGAGAATGCAAGAAATATTCGTATTTTATGAATATAATCCATTTATTTTTCAATATCCATACGTTTTACTTAGTTTTTTGTACGGTATTGACAAAATCCTATGCATTTGCATAAGATTTATTTTGCCACAATTTATAGTACTAGTGCCGCCCTCACTAGGTATAAATATCTCATTTCGCTAGTAGTGTATGGGCAAATTCTACTAGCTATTCTCATAAATATGTCACTTATATGCCATATCTATACAATTCATGCACTTTTATATGTATATTTGCTATATTATACATTATTATGCCTTATAGGTATTATACCTATAAGCCACATCCATACGATTGCTTAATATAAATATATGTATAATTTTTTATACATATTTTTTTTTATTTATGTATGGTTTTTTATTCATATCCATATACTGTATTCACTTTTATATGGATATGATTGGCGTTTTATATAGTATTGACAAAATCATAAGTTTGACCAATACGAGGAGAGGTCCGCCAACGACCACCTCCCTATAGGTGTTTTTGGACACGCTGTCTCCCATTCGACTGCTTACTATACTAGGGGCTGCCCGCTCCGTATGATATTCTCTCGTATAACAAGAGAATGCAAGAAATATTCGTATTTTATGAATATAATCCATTTATTTTTCAATATCCATACGTTTTACTTAGTTTTTTGTACGGTATTGACAAAATCCTATGCATTTGCATAAGATTTATTTTGCCACAATTTATAGTACTAGTGCCGCCCTCACTAGGTATAAATATCTCATTTCGCTAGTAGTGTATGGGCAAATTCTACTAGCTATTCTCATAAATGCCTTCTTTATGCCATATCTATACAATTTATGCACTTTTATATGTATATTTGCTAATATTATACATTATTATGCCTTATAGGTATTATACCTATAAGCCATATACATACGATTTCATTTTTTTATTTATATATGGTTTTGTATTTATAACCATATACCGTATTTACTTTTATAAGGATATGATTGGCGTTTTATATAGTATTGACAAAATTATAAGTTTGACAAACACTTTTTTAAGTCTTTTAGTTAAAATTGTCATTTTTAATTGACTATCTAAACACTAGATATATTTGCACATGGAGCAAAGAGTATAAAAATTGGTCGCGTCACTAATAATATCGCGATACATTTTTACTACCATCAAAATACCACATACGTTTATATGTCCTCTTTATTTAATTTGGTTTCTAAACCTCAGGAATAGTTTTAATTATATGTGCGCTCTAAGTTGAATGAATTTCTTGAATCTCTTTACTTGAATTTCTAAGACTTAAAAATATTTATAAATAGATGTCCTATTGCATAATATTTTTTTATCGCTTCACTTATAAAATAACGATCCTGCCTTTCTACCTTTGAATAAACATTCATATAAACATGGAGAAAAAAACGTTCGCGTCACTAACAGTATGTGACGATAAAATTTTGCTAACATTAAAAGGAACATATTTTTATATGTCAACTCTTAGTTGAATTGGTCTATTGCTTAAGATTCTAGACCTTAGGAATATTTTTATATTATATGTTTGCCAATCTTCGCGTCACTAAAAAGATGACGATTCATATTGTTATTATTAGATGGTCGAGTTGTACTTATATTGATATGTTAATCAAATTGGTCTCTTACTTGAAAATCTAGACCTTAGGAATATTTTTATATTATATGTTTGCCAATCTTCGCGTCACTAATAAGATGACGATTCATATTGTTATTATTAGATGGTCGAGTTGTACTTATATTGATATGTTAATCAAATTGGTCTCTTACTTGAAAATCTAGACCTTAGGAATATTTGTATATTATATGTTTGCCAATCTTCGCGTCAGTAATAAGATGACGATTCATATTGTTATTATTAGATGGTCGAGTTGTACTTATATTGATATGTTAATCAAATTGGTCTCTTACTTGAAAATCTAGACCTTAGGAATATTTTTATATTATATGTTTGCCAATCTTCGCGTCACTAATAAGATGACGATTCATATTGTTATTATTAGATGGTCGAGTTGTACTTATATTGATATGTTAATCAAATTGGTCTCTTACTTGAAAATCTAGACCTTAGGAATATTTTTATATTATATGTTTGCCAATCTTCGCGTCACTAATAAGATGACGATTCATATTGTTATTATTAGATGGTCGAGTTGTACTTATATTGATATGTTAATCAAATTGGTCTCTTACTTGAAAATCTAGACCTTAGGAATATTTTTATATTATATGTTTGCCAATCTTCGCGTCACTAATAAGATGACGATTCATATTGTTATTATTAGATGGTCGAGTTGTACTTATATTGATATGTTAATCAAATTGGTCTCTTACTTGAAAATCTAGACCTTAGGAATATTTTTATATTATATGTTTGCCAATCTTCGCGTCACTAATAAGATGACGATTCATATTGTTATTATTAGATGGTCGAGTTGTACTTATATTGATATGTTAATCAAATTGGTCTCTTACTTGAAAATCTAGACCTTAGGAATATTTTTATATTATATGTTTGCCAATCTTCGCGTCACTAATAAGATGACGATTCATATTATTATTAGATGGTCGAGTTGTACTTATATTGATATGTTAATCAAATTGGTCTCTTACTTGAAAATCTAGACCTTAGGAATATTTTTATATTATATGTTTGCCAATCTTCGCGTCACTAATAAGATGACGATTCATATTGTTATTATTAGATGGTCGAGTTGTACTTATATTGATATGTTAATCAAATTGGTCTCTTACTTGAAAATCTAGACCTTAGGAATATTTTTATATTATATGTTTGCCAATCTTCGCGTCACTAATAAGATGACGATTCATATTGTTATTATTAGATGGTCGAGTTGTACTTATATTGATATGTTAATCAAATTGGTCTCTTACTTGAAAATCTAGACCTTAGGAATATTTTTATATTATATGTTTGCCAATCTTCGCGTCACTAATAAGATGACGATTCATATTGTTATTATTAGATGGTCGAGTTGTACTTATATTGATATGTTAATCAAATTGGTCTCTTACTTGAAAATCTAGACCTTAGGAATATTTTTATATTATATGTTTGCCAATCTTCGCGTCACTAATAAGATGACGATTCATATTGTTATTATTAGATGGTCGAGTTGTACTTATATTGATATGTTAATCAAATTGGTCTCTTACTTGAAAATCTAGACCTTAGGAATGTAATATATAAAGGATTAAAAATTCGCCACAAAGCCAAGCAAACAATCAATGCATACAAATAGATTGTTGGTTGAACTTTATATAAGAAGTTCAACACAACAAATAAATTATGCAATTTTATTATCGAATCATCAAGCAAAGGATAAGCTTCAGTGGATCGCAGTATGGCAGCTGCTCAACCACTTACAACACCTTGCCTGTTACAAAAGTCGTTTACAATTGATTCTAGGCTTTGTCATTGTATTAAATAATGCTTTTATATGTAACTAGCGCGGCATCAGGTGATCAAAGATCCTCCCAATTTACTATGTTACAAATTACATTGGCATCACATCCATTGTCGTTTAAAAAGTAAATTATAAACTTTAAATGGTTTAGAAGCCATACAATGCAAATTGCCCCTTATTTATCATTGCAGTCCAGCACGGATACGACCTTAGAGGCGTTCAGGCATAATCCAACGGACGTAGCGTCATACCACTGTTCGCTCGAACAAGTATTGTGCCATTGGTCCGTACCTGCGGTTCCTCTCGTACTACGCAGGAATGCTGTCGCAACAACGTTTTGTCATTAGTAGGGTAAAACTAACCTGTCTCACGACGGTCTAAACCCAGCTCACGTTCCCTTGCATGGGTGAACAATCCAACGCTTGGTGAATTTTGCTTCACAATGATAGGAAGAGCCGACATCGAAGGATCAAAAAGCGACGTCGCTATGAACGCTTGGCCGCCACAAGCCAGTTATCCCTATGGTAACTTTTCTGACACCTCTTGTTAAAAACTCTTTAAACCAAAAGGATCGATAGGCCGAGCTTTTGCTGTCCCTGTGTGTACTGAACACCGAGATCAAGTCAGCATTTGCCCTTTTGCTCTATGTGTGGTTTCTGTCCGCACTGAGCTGGCCTTGGGACACCTCCGTTATTATTTGAGAGATGTACCGCCCCAGTCAAACTCCCTACCTGGCAATGTCCTTGAATTGGATCATACCTGAGTAATTGGAGTTATACCAAATTTTCAAATCAAAAATACATAAATGCACCGTTTTATTAAAGAATTTGTTTGCGAATATATAACAAACTCGTGATACTTTGATCAAGAAGCTTGCATCAAAACCCAATACCATAAGATATAATAAATATATCCGTATAATGGCTAGGAAATGATACACGTTCCATTTAATCAAGTAAGTAAGGAAACAATAAGAGTAGTGGTATTTCATTGGCGATACCAAACCGAGGTCTAATATCTCCCACTTATTCTACACCTCTTATGTCTCCTTACACTGCCAGATTAGAGTCAAGCTCAAAAGGGTCTTCTTTCCCCGCTAATTATTCCAAGCCCGTTCCCTTGGCTGTGGTTTCGCTAGATAGTAGATAGGGACAGTAGGAATCTCGTTAATCCATTCATGCGCGTCACTAATTAGATGACGAGGCATTTGGCTACCTTAAGAGAGTCATAGTTACTCCCGCCGTTGACCCGCGCTTACTTGAATTTCTTCACTTTGACATTCAGAGCACTGGGCAGAAATCACATTGTGTCAACACCCGCTAGGGCCATCACAATGCTTTGTTTTAATTAGACAGTCGGATTCCCCAAGTCCGTGCCAGTTCTGAATTGATTGTTAATTGATAATCGTTATAATTAATAAGAACTAATTGGTTTAACCCAATTAGTATTCTTAAAAATTTTAGCAAGAAAGTTCCACAATTGGCTACGTAACTAAACTATCCGGGGAACAAGTAACTAACATAAATGCTAGAAACTCTATTTACCCAGAACGAGCACATAAACCATGTTATTGTTTCCCAATCAAGCCCGACTATCTCAATCTTCAGAGCCAATCCTTATCCCGAAGTTACGGATCTAATTTGCCGACTTCCCTTACCTACATTATTCTATCGACTAGAGACTCTTCACCTTGGAGACCAGCTGCGGATATTGGTACGGCCTGTTGAGAAGTTTGCGTGTCCCCACCATAAATTTTCAAGGTCCGAGGAGAAAATATCGACACAACAGTATATGTCATGCTCTTCTAGCCCATCTACCATATCTCTCTGCGAAAGACTTCCATGGTAGTACGGCTATAAAACAGAAAAGAAAACTCTTCCGATATCTCTCGACGGCTTCTTTATGGTCGTTCCTGTTGCCAGGATGAGCACGAGGCCCATATTTAATAACAAACGGATACTCAACAGGTTACGGAATTGGAACCGTATTCCCTTTCGTTCAAAATTATTCAAGTATATTAATTTAGCTAGATTTTATATAATATATATATTTGTTTGGCATTTGTATTTTACTTGAAAATTTTCGGCTTTCGCCTTGAACTTAGGACCGACTAACTCGTGATCAACCACTGTTCACACGAAACCCTTCTCCACTTCAGTCCTCCAAGGTCTCATTCGATTATTTGCTACTACCACCAAGATCTGTACCAATGGCAGCTCCATGCAGGCTTACGCCAAACACTTCTACGCATACCATTGTACCTTCCTACTCACTAAAGTTTCAAAATTTATATTACAAGTAATATAAATCATCTACTTTAGCGGTAATGTATAGGTATACAACTTAAGCGCCATCCATTTTAAGGGCTAGTTGCTTCGGCAGGTGAGTTGTTACACACTCCTTAGCGGATTTCGACTTCCATGATCACCGTCCTGCTGTTTTAAGCAACCAACGCCTTTCATGGTATCTGCATGAGTTGTTAATTTGGGCACCGTAACATTACGTTTGGTTCATCCCACAGCGCCAGTTCTGCTTACCAAAAGTGGCCCACTGGGCACATTATATCATAACCTTGAACTTCATATCAAGAAAGTTAAGGTTCTTACCCATTTAAAGTTTGAGAATAGGTTAAGATCGTTTCGACCCTAAGGCCTCTAATCATTCGCTTTACCAGATAAGATTATTTTATATAATATTAAAATGCACCAGCTATCCTGAGGGAAACTTCGGAAGGAACCAGCTACTAGATGGTTCGATTGGTCTTTCGCCCCTATACTCAATTCTGACAATCGATTTGCACGTCAGAACTGTTTCGGTCTTCCATCAGGGTTTCCCCTGACTTCAACCTGATCAAGTATAGTTCACCATCTTTCGGGTCACAGCATATATGCTCAAGGTACGTTCCAGTTAGAGGCATAAATAATATAAATATCATTATACATAACTATATAGAACGCCCCGGGATTGTGTTAATTAGCTATAAATAGTTAAAAAACTAATCCCATTATTAGTCAAGTTAATTACGCTATTAGGTTTATATCCCAATAACTTGCACATATGTTAGACTCCTTGGTCCGTGTTTCAAGACGGGTCCCGAAGGTATCCTGAATCTTTCGCATTGTTAATCCTACAAGTGCATATAATAAACACAAAAATCAATGATAATTATGCCATTATATAATTCCGAAAAATTAACGCACTGTATTCATATAAATCTATCAGCACTTTATCAAATTAATAACATTTATTCTGTGTTAAAATGCAAGCAAATTAATTTGAATAAACTATAAGTTATATTTTATGATAAATTTGGTATGCTAATAGATTACAATGTCCTTATATGGAAAAAATGCACACTATTATCATAATATTGTTTAAATATTACAATTCTAATGATGAATTTTCCATAACGGATATTCAGGTTCATCGGGCTTAACCTCTAAGCAGTTTCACGTACTGTTTAACTCTCTATTCAGAGTTCTTTTCAACTTTCCCTCACGGTACTTGTTTACTATCGGTCTCATGGTTATATTTAGTTTTAGATGGAGTTTACCACCCACTTAGTGCTGCACTATCAAGCAACACGACTCTTTGGAAACATCATCTAGTAATCATTAACGTTATACGGGCCTGGCACCCTCTATGGGTAAATGGCCTCATTTAAGAAGGACTTAAATCGTTAATTTCTCATACTAGAATATTGACGCTCCATACACTGCATCTCACATTTGCCATATAGACAAAGTGACTTAGTGCTGAACTGATTTCTTTTCGCTCGCCGCTACTAAGAAAATCCTTGTTAGTTTCTTTTCCTCCCCTAATTAATATGCTTAAATTCAGGGGGTAGTCCCATATGAGTTGAGGTTGTGTATAACTTTTATATGCAATTAATTCTTTATATATAATGATAAAACATTTTATTAAATTCGTTATATTAATAATATCTGTATATAAATGGCATTTGTTTGATTTAACGAATCAACGAAGAACAATAATATTGTCAACGGTTTTCTATTTTCTAATCATTAATAAGAGACAATTCTAGATAAATTTTTATGCTAGACATTTCTCAGTATCATTTGATTGAAAAAGAAAATATTTCTCTTCGTTTTTTCACATTCAAATTATTTACTAATGTGAGATAATGTTTTTCATATATTTTTTAATATTATGAATAAAATAATTAAATTATTATTATCCAATAATATACCATATGCTTATAAAATTTCATTATAAAATTTGTATAAGCAACTTAATTAGCATAGTCTTACAACCCTCAACCATATGTAGT
>NW_026114562.1:0-7500 GCF_025231255.1 Drosophila biarmipes | reverse complement strand
TCATAAATATGTCACTTATATGCCATATCTATACAATTCATGCACTTTTATATGTATATTTGCTATATTATACATTATTATGCCTTATAGGTATTATACCTATAAGCCACATCCATACGATTGCTTAATATAAATATATGTATAATTTTTTATACATATTTTTTTTTTTATTTATGTATGGTTTTTTTATTCATATCCATATACTGTATTCACTTTTATATGGATATGATTGGCGTTTTATATAGTATTGACAAAATCATAAGTTTGACCAATACGAGGAGAGGTCCGCCAACGACCACTCCCTATAGGTGTTTTTGGACACGCTGTCTCCCATTCGACTGCTTACTATACTAGGGGCTGCCCGCTCCGTATGATATTCTCTCGTTATAACAAGAGAATGCAAGAAATATTCGTATTTTATGAATATAATCCATTTATTTTTCAATATCCATACGTTTTACTTAGTTTTTTGTACGGTATTGACAAAATCCTATGCATTTGCATAAGATTTATTTTGCCACAATTTATAGTACTAGTGCCGCCCCTCACTAGGTATAAATATCTCATTTCGCTAGTAGTGGTATGGGGAAATTCTACTAGCTATTCTCATAAATATGTCACTTATATGCCATATCTATACAATTCATGCACTTTTATATGTATATTTGCTATATTATACATTATTATGCCTTATAGGTATTATACCTATAAGCCACATCCATACGATTGCTTAATATAAATATATGTATAATTTTTTATACATATTTTTTTTTTATTTTTGTATGGTTTTTTTATTCATATCCATATTACTGTATTCAATTTTATATGGATATGATTGGCGTTTTATATAGTATTGACAAAATCATAAGTTTGACCAATACGAGGAGAGGTCCGCCAACGACCACCTCCCTATAGGTGTTTTTGGACACGCTGTCTCCCATTCGACTGCTTACTATACTAGGGGCTACCCGCTCCGTATGATATTCTCTCATATAACAAGAGAATGCAAGAAATATTCGTATTTTATGAATATAATCCATTTATTTTTCAATATCCATACGTTTTACTTAGTTTTTTGTACGGTATTGACAAAATCCTATGCATTTGCATAAGATTTATTTTGCCACAATTTATAGTACTAGTGCCGCCCTCACTAGGTATAAATATCTCATTTCGCTAGTAGTGTATGGGCAAATTCTACTAGCTATTCTCATAAATATGTCACTTATATGCCATATCTATACAATTCATGCACTTTTATATGTATATTTGCTATATTATACATTATTATGCCTTATAGGGTATTATACCTATAAGCCACATCCATACGATTGCTTAATATAAATATATGTATAATTTTTTATACATATTTTTTTTTATTTATGTATGGTTTTTTATTCATATCCATATACTGTATTCACTTTTATATGGATATGATTGGCGTTTTATATAGTATTGACAAAAATCATAAGTTTGACCAATACGAGGAGAGGTCCGCCAACGACCACCTCCCTATAGGTGTTTTTTGGACACGCTGTCTCCCATTCGACTGCTTACTATACTAGGGGGCTACCCGCTCCGTATGATATTCTCTCATATAACAAGAGAATTGCAAGAAATATTCGTATTTTATGAATATAATCCATTTATTTTTCAATATCCATACGTTTTACTTAGTTTTTTGTACGGTATTGACAAAATCCTATGCATTTGCATAAGATTTAATTTGCCACAATTTATAGTACTAGCTGCCGCCCTCACTAGGTATAAATATCTCATTTCGCTAGTAGTGTATGGGCAAATTCTACTAGCTATTCTCATAAATATGTCACTTATATGCCATATCTATACAATTCATGCACTTTTATATGTATATTTGCTATATTATACATTATTATGCCTTATAGGTATTATACCTATAAGCCACATCCATACGATTGCTTAATATAAATATATGTATACATTTTTTTATACATATTTTTTTTTATTTATGTATGGTTTTTTATTCATATCCATATACTGTATTCACTTTTATATGGATATGATTGGCGTTTTATATTGTATTGACAAATCATAAGTTTGACCAATACGAGGAGAGGTCCGCCAACGACCACCTCCCTATAGGTGTTTTTTGGACACGCTGTCTCCCATTCGACTGCTTACTATACTAGGGGCTGCCCGCTCCGTATGATATTCTCTCGTATAACAAGAGAATGCAAGAAATATTCGTATTTTATGAATATAATCCATTTATTTTTCAATATCCATACGTTTTACTTAGTTTTTTGTACGGTATTGACAAAATCCTATGCATTTGCATAAGATTTATTTTGCCACAATTTATAGTACTAAGTGCCGCCCTCACTAGGTATAAATATCTCATTTCGCTAGTAGTGTATGGGGCAAATTCTACTAGCTATTCTCATAAATGCCTTCTCTTATGCCATATCTATACAATTTATGCACTTTATATATGTATATTTGCTAATATTATACATTATTATGCCTTATAGGTATTATACCTATAAGCCATATACATACGATTTCATTTTTTTTATTTATATATGGTTTTGTATTTATAACATATACCGTATTTACTTTTATAAGGATATGATTGGCGTTTTATATAGTATTGACAAAATTATAAGTTTGACAAACACTTTTTTAAGTCTTTTAGTTAAAATTGTCATTTTTAATTGACTATCTAAACACTAGATATATTTGCACATGGAGCAAAGAGATATAAAAATTGGTCGCGTCACTAATAATATCGCGATACATTTTTACTACCATCAAAATACCACATACGTTTATATGTCCTCTTTATTTAATTTGGTTTCTAAACCTCAGGAATAGTTTTAATTATATGTGCGCTCTAAGTTGAATGAATTTCTTTGAATCTCTTTACTTGAATTTCTAAGACTTAAAAATATTTATAAATAGATGTCCTATTGCATAATATTTTTTTATCGCTTCACTTATAAAATAAACGATCCTGCCTTTCTACCTTTGAATAAACATTCATATAAACATGGAGAAAAAAACGTTCGCGTCACTAACAGTATGTGACGATAAAATTTTGCTAACATTAAAAGGAACATATTTTTTATATGTCAACTCTTAGTTGAATTGGTCTATTGCTTAAGATTCTAGACCTTAGGAATATTTTATATATTATATGTTTGCCAATCTTCGCGTCACTAAAAAGATGACGATTCATATTGTTATTATTAGATGGTCGAGTTGTACTTATATTGATATGTTAATCAAATTGGTCTCTTACTTGAAAATCTAGACCTTAGGAATATTTTTATATTATATGTTTGCCAATCTTCGCGTCACTAATAAGATGACGATTCATATTATTATTAGATGGTCGAGTTGTACTTATATTGATATGTTAATCAAATTGGTCTCTTACTTGAAAATCTAGACCTTAGGAATATTTTTATATTATATGTTTGCCAATCTTCGCGTCACTAATAAGATGACGATTCATATTATTATTAGATGGTCGAGTTGTACTTATATTGATATGTTAATCAAATTGGTCTCTTACTTGAAAATCTAGACCTTAGGAATATTTTTATATTATATGTTTGCCAATCTTCGCGTCACTAATAAGATGACGATTCATATTGTTATTATTAGATGGTCGAGTTGTACTTATATTGATATGTTAATCAAATTGGTCTCTTACTTGAAAATCTAGACCTTAGGAATATTTTTATATTATATGTTTGCCAATCTTCGCGTCACTAATAAGATGACGATTTCATATTGTTTATTATTAGATGGTCGAGTTGTACTTATATTGATATGTTAATCAAAATTGGTCTCTTACTTGAAAATCTAGACCTTAGGAATATTTTTATATTATATGTTTGCCAATCTTCGCGTCACTAATAAGATGACGATTCATATTGTTATTATTAGATGGTCGAGTTGTACTTATATTGATATGTTAATCAAATTGGTCTCTTACTTGAAAATCTAGACCTTAGGAATGTAATATATAAAGGATTAAAAATTCGCCACAAAGCCAAGCAAAACAATCAATGCATACAAATAGATTGTTGGTTGAACTTTATATAAGAAGTTCAACACAACAAATAAATTATGCAATTTTATTATCGAATCATCAAGCAAAGGATAAGCTTCAGTGGATCGCAGTATGGCAGCTGCTCAACCACTTACAACACCTTGCCTGTTACAAAAGTCGTTTACAATTGATTCTAGGCTTTGTCATTGTATTAAATAATGCTTTTATATGTAACTAGCGCGGCATCAGGTGATCAAAGATCCTCCCAATTTACTATGTTACAAATTACATTGCATCACATCCATTGTCGTTTAAAAAGTAAATTATAAACTTTAAATGGTTTTAGAAGCCATACAATGCAAATTGCCCCTTATTTATCATTGCAGTCCAGCACGGATACGACCTTAGAGGCGTTCAGGCATAATCCAACGGACGTAGCGTCATACCACTGTTCGCTCGAACAAGTATTGTGCCATTGGTCCGTACCTGCGGTTCCTCTCGTACTACGCAGGAATGCTGTCGCAACAACGTTTTGTCATTAGTAGGGGTAAAAACTAACCTGTCTCACGACGGTCTAAACCCAGCTCACGTTCCCATTGCATTGGGTGAACAATCCAACGCTTGGTGAATTTTGCTTCACAATGATAGGAAGAGCCGACATCGAAGGATCAAAAAGCGACGTCGCTATGAACGCTTGGCCGCCACAAGCCAGTTATCCCTATGGTAACTTTTCTGACACCTCTTGTTAAAAACTCTTTAAACCAAAAGGATCGATAGGCCGAGCTTTTGGCTGTCCCTGTGTGTACTGAACACCGAGATCAAGTCAGCATTTTGCCCTTTTGCTCTATGTGTGGTTTCTGTCCGCACTGAGCTGGCCTTGGGACACCTCCGTTATTATTTGAGAGATGTACCGCCCCCAGTCAAACTCCCTACCTGGCAATGTCCTTGAATTGGATCATACCTGAGTAATTGGAGTTATACCAAATTTTCAAATCAAAAATACATAAATGCACCGTTTTATTAAAGAATTTGTTTGCGATTATATAACAAACTCGTGATACTTTGATCAAGAAGCTTGCATCAAAACCCAATACCATAAGATATAATAAATATATCCGTATAATGGCTAGGAAAATGATACACGTTCCATTTAATCAAGTAAGTAAGGAAACAATAAGAGTAGTGGTATTTCATTGGCGATACCAAACCGAGGTCTAATATCTCCCACTTATTCTACACCTCTTATGTCTCCTTACACTGCCAGATTAGAGTCAAGCTCAAAAGGGTCTTCTTTCCCCCGCTAATTATTCCAAGCCCGTTCCCTTGGCTGTGGTTTCGCTAGATAGTAGATAGGGACAGGTGTGTCTCGGATCCCTCCGAACTTATTTAACGTGACGTGTTCCGCACTGAAGGGATTACAGCCACGGCATTCTAATATACCCACAAGGGAGTATATAATGCAAGGGTCTGGGTTAAGCGCCAAACCAACGCCCTGGACTAGAAGCTATAGCTATGTACATAGCAACCACCCCAGTAGCAATTTAAGTACTTGCTTGTCGGGCAAGCACTCCCCCTTGCATAGGGGCGAGATCTATCTAAAATCTCTACTGTTCTTTGGGTCGCAGCACCCGAGTTGTATTAACGCAACATCCACGTCGAGCCCGGGGACTCTACCCGCGATATAGGTGTCAACCACAGCCACCAACGAAACTCCCACTAGGGGGCCGACCTCAATGAGTAGCCTTGGAGAACCACTCAACCCGTGGCACCGAAATTTCAGGCTCGGTGGGCCTCACCCCTTCAGCTCCGACAAGCTCGGATGGGCAACCATGTCATATTAGTCGCCTCCTACGACAAGCAATGACAAGCTGTGGCAGTATTCTTCGCCGTTGCCACACGGCAAGGGGGTTTTGGGACTATTGTCCCGGCGCCTGCGGTTCATTCCCTCGTCGCTTCCATCCTACGCCTCGAGAAGGCAGCATCAGCAAAAGCTCCTAGGAGACGCATCCGTTCTGGGGTCTCGACTACTCCTGCGACGTTCCATCGTTCTTGGACTCGAACAATGCCAAGGGCATCCAAGTCACGCAAATCGCTATAGAGGCGGCACTCACATAGTACGTGAAGCCAGTCCTCACTCTCCTCTCCACATGAGCATGCGGTTGTGGTGCTGAGGGGTTCTACCATGGAGGAAAGCGTTGAACGACCCGTGTCCTGTCAGCAAGAATCCGGCTCTTAAGGTGAAGACAAAGTCCTTCCTCTTGTAGACGAACGCTGCCTCTGGGAAAAACTGGCGAGTCACAAAACCGTGAGCCGCTTGGTCCCATCTGAGTTGCCACTCATTTAGCAGACATTCGTCTAGCAGAGCCATCTTGGATTTCCAGTCCAACACAGACAAGTCCTGTCCATAGAGCCAGTCGCTCTCGTCAGGGGAACGTGCTTTCTGAGCTTAAACTTCACTGCCATCCTGTGAGCATCTAAATCCATTGGAGGAGCACCAGCAAGCACCTGCAGTGCCACCGTGGACACTGTGCGGCATACCGGTAGGCATCCTAATAGGATGGTCCTCTGGCACGAGGTGAGGAGTCTTAAGGACTTGCCCTTGCTCGCCGCCTTGTACCAGACCGAGGCACCGAAGAGTGCACAGGGGACCATGAGTCCGCTGTATATCGTCCTCTTAGCACGGGAGCTGAGCCCCCCAATCGACTCGGAGCACCCCGTGCTAGCCCTCCCGGCAACTCCAGCCAGCCGATCTCTGAGAGCAGAGATATGCGGGAGAAAGCTCATCCGCTCGCCGACTAAGATGCCAAGGTACCGGCAATTTGGTGACGTATGGCAGGCTTGCTCCAGCAAACCGTACCGTCGGTCTCCTAGTGTCTGAAAGATTCCCTTTCAGCAACATGATTGCCGTCTTGCTGGTTGACACACTCACTCCAACCTCAGCTCCCCAGGCTCCCACGATGTCCATCAACTGCTCACCCTTTCGCTCCAGATCGCACGAGAATTCCCATCGACGAAAAGTAGCAAGTCATCTGCAAACGCGCTCAGAGCACAATGTGGCTCCAGGCGCTGAAGCAGCACATCCATCAGTAGGTTCCAAATAAATGGGACCACTGACGGACCCTTGCGGGCAGCCCCGTGTAACCGACACTGTGGCCGCTTCGTAACTGCTGATGATACTGGCACTTCGACCGGAGAAATAACTTTTCCACAAGTCTATCTCTCGACAGCCGACGTCGATAAGCCGATCCAGCACCGCGTTCCACTCAACATTGTCGAAGGCACCCTTGAAATCAACAAAGATTCCCAGCACCCTCCTCTCGCGGCTGGTGGAAACGGTGTTTTTTAGCGTGCATCCACGCATCCTCAACGCAGCGTCCAGGCCGAAATCCAAATTGCCATCTGCAGCCATCCGGTAGCACATCCTTCAGTCGATTCACCATGATCCCTTCCAGCACCTT
>NW_026114561.1:0-77622 GCF_025231255.1 Drosophila biarmipes | reverse complement strand
TTTCCGTACGCTCCGCGAGTGTAGCCAATATTGACTGATAGAGACCAGATACGAAGCTAGAAACAGCACGAAAATTCGTGTTTTGTGCCTACGAACCCAGTGCGCGTGTTTTCCCTGTGTAAAAGTGGTGAAACCGGGTGAAATTGGGTTTTTCCCATTGGAAATTTTCCATTGCGCCACGTGTGTCACGAGAGAGGCGCTCTCTTGAGAGAGGCGTTAGGCTTATTTAGGCACATTTTGCCTAAAACAGCTGTGCGGTTTGTGTCATCGCTAAACTTTTATCAGCTGATCAGCTGATAGAGCTTTCCGACCAGCTGATAATAAAGGGGTAAGTCCTTGGTGGAAAAGCTTTTGGGTTGGAACTGCCGATAACCGGCGGATGGCGCCACCCAAAATGGATGTTGGAGATTCTGGCAGTGAGAGTGCTAGTAGTAGGGGAAGCAGTGGGGGCAGAGGACGACCCAGAGGTAAGCGCAATAAAGCGCCGCTGAGGGACGCCTCTAGGTGCAAGTTGATGGCACTGGATGCAACTGCCGCTGACACTGCGACAGCCCCTGCCGCTGCCGCTGCCGCTGCCCCTGCTGCTGCCGCTGCCGCTGCCCCTGTCGCTGCCCTTGCCGCAGCCCCTGCCGCTCCCGCAGCCCCCGCCGCTGCTGCATCCTATGCTGAACACGAGAAGACCTTCGTTGCACCAGCCAGTCCTCTAAAATCCTTCTCGGATAGGGAGTGGAGAGGTAATGGTGCCGTCGCTGCCGAGATGGGGGACATCCGATCGGAGATCGGTAGGATGTTCATGGTCTCCTATGCCAACCCGGCCACAAATGTGAAGGTGCAGTCCGTAGCCAACCGCTACGAGGAGGTTGTTGCAGCCCTCCTTATACGGATTGGAGTGCTTGAGGACCGCCTTAAGAAGCAGACACCGGTTGCCTCGGCCGTCTCATACGCAGCCGCCGCTGCTAGAGGCGCGCACCTTATCGCCTCACCTGCTGCCCCTGTCGCCCCCTATGCCCCTGTAGCCGCACCGCGGAAAATCCGGGAGACCTGGTCGGCAGTCGTTGCATGTGATGATCCGGCCTTATCAGGGAGGCAAATTGCGGACAAGGTCCGCAAAGAGGTAGCGCCTGCTTTGGGCGTCAGAGTGCATGAGGTGCGAGAGTTGAAGCGGGGCGGCGCGATTATTCGCACGCCATCGCAGGCGGAGATGTCGAAAATCGTTGCCTCCGCAAAATTCGCTGAGGTGGGCCTTAAGGTGTCCAAAAACACTGCCGCAAAACCCAGGGTGACGGTACAGGATGTGGACACCACTGTGACGCCGGATGAGTTCATGATGGAGTTAAAAGAGAAAAACTTCGAGGAGATGTCGCTGAAGGAGTTCCAGAAGGCGGTAGTCCTGGCGACCAAGCCCTGGTCAGCAGCTAACAGCGCCACTATAAACGTGACGCTGGAAGTAGATGATCAGGCGTTGGCCGTTCTCGAAAGCGGGAGGGTGTATATCAAGTGGTTCTCTTACCGCTGCCGCTCTCAAGTGCGCACCTATGCGTGCCACCGATGCCTTGGTTTTGACCACAAAGTCAGCGAGTGTCGGTACGCTAGAGAAAACCAGGTCTGCCGCCAGTGCGGACAGAACGACCACGTCGCGGCGAAGTGCAAAAATGCGGTGGACTGCCGTAACTGCCGCCATAAAGGGCTACCCTCGGGGCACTATATGCTCTCGGGTGGATGCCCGATATATAGCGCTGTGCTAGCCAGGGTGCAAGCTAGACATTAACATGTTCAGCTTCATCCAAGCGAATTGTGGTCGAGGCCGTTGCGCTGTCATCGAGCTTGCAAAGCGGATGAGAGATGCTGGCCACCTGTTCGCACTCATTCAGGAGCCCTATGTGGACGCAGGCAAGCGTCTCACTGGACTCCCTGGAGGCATGAGAATCTTCGCTGACAAAAGGAAGAAAGCTGCCATCATCGTGGACGACCCGTCTGCCATCTGCATGCCCATCGAGACATTGACGACGGATTATGGAGTGTGCGTGAGTGTCACAGGAAAATACGGCACCATTTTTCTGTCCTCCGTATACTGCCAGTACTCAGCTGCCCTGCAGCCCTACACTGACTACCTGGATACGGTTCTGCTGCTAGCCAGCAGGACACCGACAATCCTCGGACTTGATGCGAATGCGGTTTCCCCGATGTGGTTCAGCAAAACTCCAGCTAACTCTGGAGACCGTCTGAATCGCGAACGGGGACAGCACATGGACGAGTGGATCATCGCAAGCGGTGTCTGTGTGCTTAATACGGCCAGCCAGGTGTTCACGTTCGATAATCACCGCTCCAGAAGTGATATCGACGTGACCTTCACCAACGAAGCAGCGCGTGTGTGGGCAATATACGAATGGAGAGTTGACTTCTGGGAGCTGAGTGACCACAACATCATCACTGTTGAGGTTACTCCAGATCCAAGCAGTACTGTTGAGAGCCTAGCTCCGGTACCGCAATGGAGGCTCTCCAATGCAAGTTGGCGAAGATTCAGAGTAGAACTAAGGGATGTAGCTGAATGTCTCGAGGAACTGGAGGAATCGCCGTTGGATGATCATGTGTCAGCCCTTCGCTCCATCGTACACGAAGTGTGCGACAGGGTAATAGGGCGCAGGATACCTGCAGCAAGGGGAAACGTAATATGGTGGAATCCTGAACTGAGTACCAAGCGCCAAGAGGTCAGGAGACTGAGGCGCAGGCTGCAGGCAGCTCGTCGGAGTGGCACCGGCGATGTTGAGCGACTTGCCGCTGGATTAAGGCTTGCCTCAGGCCAGTATAAGAAGCTTATCCTGATGACAAAGGAACAAAACTGGCGGGACTTCGTGGGACGGCACAAGGATGATCCATGGGGGCACGCCTACCGAATATGCCGAGGCCGGAAAAAGACAACCGATCTTGGATGTCTTAGGTCGAACGGCGCGCTACTTACGACATGGCACGACTGCGCAGATATACTCCTCCGCAACTTCTTCCCTGTTGCGGAATCCACAGTGCGTGAGGGTATAACTCCTGCTGCTCCACCGACCCTCGAAGCCTTCGAGGTGGCAACCAGCGTCGCGAAGCTGAGAAGCCGGCGATCGCCGGGAATGGACGGCATCACGGGTGGGATCGTCAAGGAGGTATGGCGTGCTATCCCTCAGCACCTGACGAAGTTGTACTCTCGATGCCTCTCGGAAGGATATTTTCCTGCCGAGTGGAAACACCCGAGAGTGATACCGCTGGTAAAGGGGCCAGATAAGGACAGGAGCGATCCTGCCTCTTATCGTGGCATATGCCTTTTGCCAGTGTTCGGAAAGGTGCTGGAAGGGATCATGGTGAATCGACTGAAGGATGTGCTACCGGATGGCTGCAGATGGCAATTTGGATTTCGGCCTGGACGCTGCGTTGAGGATGCGTGGATGCACGCTAAAAACACCGTTTCCACCAGCCGCGAGAGGAGGGTGCTGGGAATCTTTGTTGATTTCAAGGGTGCCTTCGACAATGTTGAGTGGAACGCGGTGCTGGATCGGCTTATCGACGTCGGCTGTCGAGAGATAGACTTGTGGAAAAGTTATTTCTCCGGTCGAAGTGCCAGTATCATCAGCAGTTACGAAGCGGCCACAGTGTCGGTTACACGGGGCTGCCCGCAAGGGTCCGTCAGTGGTCCATTTATTTGGAACCTACTGATGGATGTGCTGCTTCAGCGCCTGGAGCCACATTGTGCTCTGAGCGCGTTTGCAGATGACTTGCTACTTTTCGTCGATGGGAATTCCCGTGCCGATCTGGAGCGAAAGGGTGAGCAGTTGATGGACATCGTGGGAGCCTGGGGAGCTGAGGTTGGAGTGAGTGTGTCAACCAGCAAGACGGCAATCATGTTGCTGAAAGGGAATCTTTCAGACACTAGGAGACCGACGGTACGGTTTGCTGGAGCAAGCCTGCCATACGTCACCAAATGCCGGTACCTTGGCATCTTAGTCGGCGAGCGGATGAGCTTTCTCCCGCATATCTCTGCTCTCAGAGATCGGCTGGCTGGAGTTGCCGGAGGGCTAGCACGGGTGCTCCGAGTCGATTGGGGGCTCAGCTCCCGTGCTAAGAGGACGATATACAGCGGACTCATGGTCCCCTGTGCACTCTTCGGTGCCTCGGTCTGGTACAAGGCGGCGAGCAAGGGCAAGTCCTTAAGACTCCTCACCTCGTGCCAGAGGACCATCCTATTAGGATGCCTACCGGTATGCCGCACAGTGTCCACGGTGGCACTGCAGGTGCTTGCTGGTGCTCCTCCAATGGATTTAGATGCTCACAGGATGGCAGTGAAGTTTAAGCTCAGAAAGCACGTTCCCCTGGACGAGAGCGACTGGCTCTATGGACAGGACTTGTCTGTGTTGGACTGGAAATCCAAGATGGCTCTGCTAGACGAATGTCTGCTAAATGAGTGGCAACTCAGATGGGACCAAGCGGCTCACGGTTTTGTGACTCGCCAGTTTTTCCCAGAGGCAGCGTTCGTCTACAAGAGGAAGGACTTTGTCTTCACCTTAAGAGCCGGATTCTTGCTGACAGGACACGGGTCGTTCAACGCTTTCCTCCATGGTAGAACCCTCAGCACCACAACCGCATGCTCATGTGGAGAGGAGAGTGAGGACTGGCTTCACGTACTATGTGAGTGCCGCCTCTATAGCGATTTGCGTGACTTGGATGCCCTTGGCATTGTTCGAGTCCAAGAACGATGGAACGTCGCAGGAGTAGTCGAGACCCCAGAACGGATGCGTCTCCTAGGAGCTTTTGCTGATGCTGCCTTCTCGAGGCGTAGGATGGAAGCGACGAGGGATGAACCGCAGGCGCCGGGACAATAGTCCCAAAACCCCCTTGCCGTGTGGCAACGGCGAAGAATACTGCCACAGCTTGTCATTGCTTGTCGTAGGAGGCGACTAATATGACATGGTTGCCCCATCCGAGCTTGTCGGAGCTGAAGGGGTGAGGCCCACCGAGCCTGAAATTTCGGTGCCACGGGTTGAGTGGTTCTCCAAGGCTACTCATTGAGGTCGGCCCCCTAGTGGGAGTTTCGTGGTGGCTGTGGTTGACACCTATATCGCGGGTAGAGTCCCCGGGCTCGACGTGGATGTTGCGTTAATACAACTCGGGTGCTGCGACCCAAAGAACAGTAGAGATTTTAGATAGATCTCGCCCCTATGCAAGGGGGAGTGCTTGCCCGACAAGCAAGTACTTAAATTGCTACTGGGGTGGTTGCTATGTACATAGCTATAGCTTCTAGTCCAGGGCGTTGGTTTGGCGCTTAACCCAGACCCTTGCATTATATACTCCCTTGTGGGTATATTAGAATGCCGTGGCTGTAATCCCTTCAGTGCGGAACACGTCACGTTAAATAAGTTCGGAGGGATCCGAGACACACCTGTCCCTATCTACTATCTAGCGAAACCACAGCCAAGGGAACGGGCTTGGAATAATTAGCGGGGAAAGAAGACCCTTTTGAGCTTGACTCTAATCTGGCAGTGTAAGGAGACATAAGAGGTGTAGAATAAGTGGGAGATATTAGACCTCGGTTTGGTATCGCCAATGAAATACCACTACTCTTATTGTTTCCTTACTTACTTGATTAAATGGAACGTGTATCATTTCCTAGCCATTATACGGATATATTTATTATATCTTATGGTATTGGGTTTTGATGCAAGCTTCTTGATCAAAGTATCACGAGTTTGTTATATATTCGCAAACAAATTCTTTAATAAAACGGTGCATTTATGTATTTTTGATTTGAAAATTTGGTATAACTCCAATTACTCAGGTATGATCCAATTCAAGGACATTGCCAGGTAGGGAGTTTGACTGGGGCGGTACATCTCTCAAATAATAACGGAGGTGTCCCAAGGCCAGCTCAGTGCGGACAGAAACCACACATAGAGCAAAAGGGCAAATGCTGACTTGATCTCGGTGTTCAGTACACACAGGGACAGCAAAAGCTCGGCCTATCGATCCTTTTGGTTTAAAGAGTTTTTAACAAGAGGTGTCAGAAAAGTTACCATAGGGATAACTGGCTTGTGGCGGCCAAGCGTTCATAGCGACGTCGCTTTTTGATCCTTCGATGTCGGCTCTTCCTATCATTGTGAAGCAAAATTCACCAAGCGTTGGATTGTTCACCCATGCAAGGGAACGTGAGCTGGGTTTAGACCGTCGTGAGACAGGTTAGTTTTACCCTACTAATGACAAAACGTTGTTGCGACAGCATTCCTGCGTAGTACGAGAGGAACCGCAGGTACGGACCAATGGCACAATACTTGTTCGAGCGAACAGTGGTATGACGCTACGTCCGTTGGATTATGCCTGAACGCCTCTAAGGTCGTATCCGTGCTGGACTGCAATGATAAATAAGGGGCAATTTGCATTGTATGGCTTCTAAACCATTTAAAGTTTATAATTTACTTTTTAAACGACAATGGATGTGATGCCAATGTAATTTGTAACATAGTAAATTGGGAGGATCTTTGATCACCTGATGCCGCGCTAGTTACATATAAAAGCATTATTTAATACAATGACAAAGCCTAGAATCAATTGTAAACGACTTTTGTAACAGGCAAGGTGTTGTAAGTGGTTGAGCAGCTGCCATACTGCGATCCACTGAAGCTTATCCTTTGCTTGATGATTCGATAATAAAATTGCATAATTTATTTGTTGTGTTGAACTTCTTATATAAAGTTCAACCAACAATCTATTTGTATGCATTGATTGTTTGCTTGGCTTTGTGGCGAATTTTTAATCCTTTATATATTACATTCCTAAGGTCTAGATTTTCAAGTAAGAGACCAATTTGATTAACATATCAATATAAGTACAACTCGACCATCTAATAATAACAATATGAATCGTCATCTTATTAGTGACGCGAAGATTGGCAAACATATAATATAAAAATATTCCTAAGGTCTAGATTTTCAAGTAAGAGACCAATTTGATTAACATATCAATATAAGTACAACTCGACCATCTAATAATAACAATATGAATCGTCATCTTATTAGTGACGCGAAGATTGGCAAACATATAATATAAAAATATTCCTAAGGTCTAGATTTTCAAGTAAGAGACCAATTTGATTAACATATCAATATAAGTACAACTCGACCATCTAATAATAACAATATGAATCGTCATCTTATTAGTGACGCGAAGATTGGCAAACATATAATATAAAAATATTCCTAAGGTCTAGATTTTCAAGTAAGAGACCAATTTGATTAACATATCAATATAAGTACAACTCGACCATCTAATAATAACAATATGAATCGTCATCTTATTAGTGACGCGAAGATTGGCAAACATATAATATAAAAATATTCCTAAGGTCTAGATTTTCAAGTAAGAGACCAATTTGATTAACATATCAATATAAGTACAACTCGACCATCTAATAATAATATGAATCGTCATCTTATTAGTGACGCGAAGATTGGCAAACATATAATATAAAAATATTCCTAAGGTCTAGATTTTCAAGTAAGAGACCAATTTGATTAACATATCAATATAAGTACAACTCGACCATCTAATAATAACAATATGAATCGTCATCTTTTTAGTGACGCGAAGATTGGCAAACATATAATATAAAAATATTCCTAAGGTCTAGAATCTTAAGCAATAGACCAATTCAACTAAGAGTTGACATATAAAAATATGTTCCTTTTAATGTTAGCAAAATTTTATCGTCACATACTGTTAGTGACGCGAACGTTTTTTTCTCCATGTTTATATGAATGTTTATTCAAAGGTAGAAAGGCAGGATCGTTATTTTATAAGTGAAGCGATAAAAAAATATTATGCAATAGGACATCTATTTATAAATATTTTTAAGTCTTAGAAATTCAAGTAAAGAGATTCAAGAAATTCATTCAACTTAGAGCGCACATATAATTAAAACTATTCCTGAGGTTTAGAAACCAAATTAAATAAAGAGGACATATAAACGTATGTGGTATTTTGATGGTAGTAAAAATGTATCGCGATATTATTAGTGACGCGACCAATTTTTATACTCTTTGCTCCATGTGCAAATATATCTAGTGTTTAGATAGTCAATTAAAAATGACAATTTTAACTAAAAGACTTAAAAAAGTGTTTGTCAAACTTATAATTTTGTCAATACTATATAAAACGCCAATCATATCCTTATAAAAGTAAATACGGTATATGGTTATAAATACAAAACCATATATAAATAAAAAAATGAAATCGTATGTATATGGCTTATAGGTATAATACCTATAAGGCATAATAATGTATAATATTAGCAAATATACATATAAAAGTGCATAAATTGTATAGATATGGCATAAAGAAGGCATTTATGAGAATAGCTAGTAGAATTTGCCCATACACTACTAGCGAAATGAGATATTTATACCTAGTGAGGGCGGCACTAGTACTATAAATTGTGGCAAAATAAATCTTATGCAAATGCATAGGATTTTGTCAATACCGTACAAAAAACTAAGTAAAACGTATGGATATTGAAAAATAAATGGATTATATTCATAAAATACGAATATTTCTTGCATTCTCTTGTTATACGAGAGAATATCATACGGAGCGGGCAGCCCCTAGTATAGTAAGCAGTCGAATGGAAGACAGCGTGTCCAAAAACACCTATAGGGAGGTGGTCGTTGGCGGACCTCTCCTCGTATTGGTCAAACTTATGATTTTGTCAATACTATATAAAACGCCAATCATATCCATATAAAAGTGAATACAGTATATGGATATGAATAAAAAACCATACATAAATAAAAAAAAATATGTATAAAAAATTATACATATATTTATATTAAGCAATCGTATGGATGTGGCTTATAGGTATAATACCTATAAGGCATAATAATGTATAATATAGCAAATATACATATAAAAGTGCATGAATTGTATAGATATGGCATATAAGTGACATATTTATGAGAATAGCTAGTAGAATTTGCCCATACACTACTAGCGAAATGAGATATTTATACCTAGTGAGGGCGGCACTAGTACTATAAATTGTGGCAAAATAAATCTTATGCAAATGCATAGGATTTTGTCAATACCGTACAAAAAACTAAGTAAAACGTATGGATATTGAAAAATAAATGGATTATATTCATAAAATACGAATATTTCTTGCATTCTCTTGTTATATGAGAGAATATCATACGGAGCGGGTAGCCCCTAGTATAGTAAGCAGTCGAATGGGAGACAGCGTGTCCAAAAACACCTATAGGGAGGTGGTCGTTGGCGGACCTCTCCTCGTATTGGTCAAACTTATGATTTTGTCAATACTATATAAAACGCCAATCATATCCATATAAAAGTGAATACAGTATATGGATATGAATAAAAAACCATACATAAATAAAAAAAAATATGTATAAAAAATTATACATATATTTATATTAAGCAATCGTATGGATGTGGCTTATAGGTATAATACCTATAAGGCATAATAATGTATAATATAGCAAATATACATATAAAAGTGCATGAATTGTATAGATATGGCATATAAGTGACATATTTATGAGAATAGCTAGTAGAATTTGCCCATACACTACTAGCGAAATGAGATATTTATACCTAGTGAGGGCGGCACTAGTACTATAAATTGTGGCAAAATAAATCTTATGCAAATGCATAGGATTTTGTCAATACCGTACAAAAAACTAAGTAAAACGTATGGATATTGAAAAATAAATGGATTATATTCATAAAATACGAATATTTCTTGCATTCTCTTGTTATATGAGAGAATATCATACGGAGCGGGTAGCCCCTAGTATAGTAAGCAGTCGAATGGGAGACAGCGTGTCCAAAAACACCTATAGGGAGGTGGTCGTTGGCGGACCTCTCCTCGTATTGGTCAAACTTATGATTTTGTCAATACTATATAAAACGCCAATCATATCCATATAAAATTGAATACAGTATATGGATATGAATAAAAAACCATACAAAAATAAAAAAAAAATATGTATAAAAAATTATACATATATTTATATTAAGCAATCGTATGGATGTGGCTTATAGGTATAATACCTATAAGGCATAATAATGTATAATATAGCAAATATACATATAAAAGTGCATGAATTGTATAGATATGGCATATAAGTGACATATTTATGAGAATAGCTAGTAGAATTTCCCCATACACTACTAGCGAAATGAGATATTTATACCTAGTGAGGGCGGCACTAGTACTATAAATTGTGGCAAAATAAATATTATGCAAATGCATAGGATTTTGTCAATACCGTACAAAAAACTAAGTAAAACGTATGGATATTGAAAAATAAATGGATTATATTCATAAAATACGAATATTTCTTGCATTCTCTTGTTATATGAGAGAATATCATACGGAGCGGGTAGCCCCTAGTATAGTAAGCAGTCGAATGGGAGACAGCGTGTCCAAAAACACCTATAGGGAGGTGGTCGTTGGCGGACCTCTCCTCGTATTGGTCAAACTTATGATTTTGTCAATACTATATAAAACGCCAATCATATCCATATAAAAGTGAATACAGTATATGGATATGAATAAAAAACCATACATAAATAAAAAAAAAATATGTATAAAAAATTATACATATATTTATATTAAGCAATCGTATGGATGTGGCTTATAGGTATAATACCTATAAGGCATAATAATGTATAATATAGCAAATATACATATAAAAGTGCATGAATTGTATAGATATGGCATATAAGTGACATATTTATGAGAATAGCTAGTAGAATTTGCCCATACACTACTAGCGAAATGAGATATTTATACCTAGTGAGGGCGGCACTAGTACTATAAATTGTGGCAAAATAAATCTTATGCAAATGCATAGGATTTTGTCAATACCATACATAAACCGTATGGATATTGAGAAGTTAATAGATTACATCTATAATATGAGAAGTATTTTAGTATTCTTATTAAATAAGAGAATACTATAAGGGTGAGTGGCAAAGAGAATTGAATATACCCGAATGGGAGACAGCGTGTCCAAAAACTACTATAGGTGGTGTGGCAAATATGAGGAAGGCAATATATCCATATAATGAAAATAAAAGTGCGTTTTCTTATTATATAAGAGAACACTATATGGGTGAGTGGCAAAGTAAATTGAATATACCCGAATGGGAGACAGCGTGTCCAAAAACTACTATAGGTGGTGTGGCAAATATGAGGAAGGCAATATATCCATATAATGAAAATAAAAGTGCGTTTTCTTATTATATAAGAGAACACTATATGGGTGAGTGGCAAAGTAAATTGAATATACCCGAATGGGAGACAGCGTGTCCAAAAACTACTATAGGTGGTGTGGCAAATATGAGGAAGGCAATATATCCATATAATGAATATAAAAGTGCGTTGTCTTATTATATAAGAGAACACTATATGGGTGAGTGGCAAAGTAAATTGAATATACCCGAATGGGAGACAGCGTGTCCAAAAACTACTATAGGATGGTCAATGGGCCGGCCGTCTGCTATTGACATATGTCAGTAGAGAAGATATTATCCGTCAAATTTGTTTCTTTATTCATTTATTTGAATACGAGACTTGGCTCCGCGGTTAATATTTTAAGCCCAAAGATAATAACGTTGAAACAAAGGCCAAGTTTCTATTGTACATAGAATAACAAATTGTTTCCGAATTTTATCGTTAATTTTAGGAGGTAGGCTAACATGATTTATATTATATGTGTATTATTAAATAATAATAGTACATAAAAGTCTACCAAAGAAATATAAAAATGTAATTATGAATACATTTTCAATATTAATATCAACTTATATTGTTGATAATAAAAAATAGCTATTAAGAGAGTTATTTAAGAAATTATATAATATATAATAAAGAGTATATATATAAATAATATATAAGTATATATTATTTAAGAAATAAATATAGTAGTAATAATTATATATATACACTCGGTTCTATTTTATATATTACCAGAGACTTATATGGATATATATAGATAAATTTTAAATTTATCGTCAAAATACAAATGATTAACTCAATATCTTATATTGGTTAAACAAAAATTGTACATGTGTGGATACAATATATTATGTATGTCGAACAAAAATGATATTTTAGAATGAAATGTGCATATATAAAGAAAATATATGAAAAATAAATATTGTGTTTATAAAGAATATGATTCTTTTTGACATCAATAAAAACTTGTTATTATTAGTGGCGAAACAAGTATAAATTGGAAAACAAACGTATACGAATGCTATATAAAAATGGCCGTATTCGATAGAAATAAAATCTATAACAACATATATATTGCTAATTTCTATTCAAAAAATATGAATGAAATATGAATAAAAACATTATTCTGGTTGATCCTGCCAGTAGTTATATGCTTGTCTCAAAGATTAAGCCATGCATGTCTAAGTACACACGAATTAAAAGTGAAACCGCAAAAGGCTCATTATATCAGTTATGGTTCCTTAGATCGTTAACAGTTACTTGGATAACTGTGGTAATTCTAGAGCTAATACATGCAATTAAAACATGAACCTTATGGAACATGTGCTTTTATTAGGCTAAAACCAAGCGATCGCAAGATCGTTATATTGGTTGAACTCTAGATAACATGCAGATCGTATGGTCTTGTACCGACGACAGATCTTTCAAATGTCTGCCCTATCAACTTTTGATGGTAGTATCTAGGACTACCATGGTTGCAACGGGTAACGGGGAATCAGGGTTCGATTCCGGAGAGGGAGCCTGAGAAACGGCTACCACATCTAAGGAAGGCAGCAGGCGCGTAAATTACCCACTCCCAGCTCGGGGAGGTAGTGACGAAAAATAACAATACAGGACTCATATCCGAGGCCCTGTAATTGGAATGAGTACACTTTAAATCCTTTAACAAGGACCAATTGGAGGGCAAGTCTGGTGCCAGCAGCCGCGGTAATTCCAGCTCCAATAGCGTATATTAAAGTTGTTGCGGTTAAAACGTTCGTAGTTGAACTTGTGCTTCATACGGGTAGTACAACTTACAATTGTGGTTAGTACTATACCTTTATGTATGTAAGCGTATTACCGGTGGAGTTCTTACATGTGCTTAGATACTTGTATTTTTTCATATGTTCCTCCTATTTAAAAACCTGCATTAGTGCTCTTAAACGAGTGTTATTGTGGGCCGGTACAATTACTTTGAACAAATTAGAGTGCTTAAAGCAGGCTTCAAATGCCTGAATATTCTGTGCATGGGATAATGAAATAAGACCTCTGTTCTGCTTTCATTGGTTTTCAGATCAAGAGGTAATGATTAATAGAAGCAGTTTGGGGGCATTAGTATTACGACGCGAGAGGTGAAATTCTTGGACCGTCGTAAGACTAACTTAAGCGAAAGCATTTGCCAAAGATGTTTTCATTAATCAAGAACGAAAGTTAGAGGTTCGAAGGCGATCAGATACCGCCCTAGTTCTAACCATAAACGATGCCAGCTAGCAATTGGGTGTAGCTACTTTTATGGCTCTCTCAGTCGCTTCCCGGGAAACCAAAGCTTTTGGGCTCCGGGGGAAGTATGGTTGCAAAGCTGAAACTTAAAGGAATTGACGGAAGGGCACCACCAGGAGTGGAGCCTGCGGCTTAATTTGACTCAACACGGGAAAACTTACCAGGTCCGAACATAAGTGTGTAAGACAGATTGATAGCTCTTTCTCGAATCTATGGGTGGTGGTGCATGGCCGTTCTTAGTTCGTGGAGTGATTTGTCTGGTTAATTCCGATAACGAACGAGACTCAAATATATTAAATAGATATCTTCAGGATTATGGTGTTGAAGCTTATATAGCCTTCATTCATGGTGGCAGTAAAATGTTTATTGTGTTTGAATGTGTTTATATAAGTGGAGCCGTACCTGTTGGTTTGTCCCATTATAAGGACACTAGCTTCTTAAATGGACAAATTGCGTCTAGCAATAATGAGATTGAGCAATAACAGGTCTGTGATGCCCTTAGATGTCCTGGGCTGCACGCGCGCTACAATGAAAGTATCAACGTGTATTTCCTAGACCGAGAGGTCCGGGTAAACCGCTGAACCACTTTCATGCTTGGGATTGTGAACTGAAACTGTTCACATGAACTTGGAATTCCCAGTAAGTGTGAGTCATTAACTCGCATTGATTACGTCCCTGCCCTTTGTACACACCGCCCGTCGCTACTACCGATTGAATTATTTAGTGAGGTCTCCGGACGTGATCACTGTGACGCCTTGCGTGTTACGGTTGTTTCGCAAAAGTTGACCGAACTTGATTATTTAGAGGAAGTAAAAGTCGTAACAAGGTTTCCGTAGGTGAACCTGCGGAAGGATCATTAATGTTTTAATATCCTTACCGTTAATAAAATATTTGTTTATATTATAATAAATACATTATAGTATTACAAATAGAATATGAATTGCCAAAATGTATATGAGATCTATTATAGATCAAATGAAATTTCGAACAAGCAAATCGAAATAATGCAAATATTAAAATTATATATTGTATTTAATACATATGAGAGAAATTAATAAGCAGCCAAAGCAAACAAATAAAAATTCGAACAAGCAAATCGAATTATTAAAATAATAATATTAAATTATTATTGTATATCCTTACCGTTAATAAAATATTTGTTTATATTATAATAAATACATTATAATAATACAAATAAAATATGAATTGCCAAAATGTATATGAGATCTAATATAGATCAAATAAAATTTCGAACAAGCAAATCGAAATAATGCAAATATTAAAATTATATATTGTATTTAATACATATGAGAGAAATAATAAGCAGCCAAAGCAAACAAATAAAAATTCGAACAAGCAAATCGAATTATTAAAATAATAATATTAAATTATTATTGTATATCCTTACCGTTAATAAAATATTTGTTTATATTATAATAAATACATTATAGTAATACAAATAAAATATGAATTGCCAAAATGTATATGATCTAATATAGATCAAATGAAATTTCGAACAAGCAAATCGAAATAATGCAAATATTAAAATTATATATTGTATTTAATACATATGAGAGAAATAATAAGCAGCCAAAACAAACAAATAAAAATTCGAACAAGCAAATCGAATTATTAAAATAATAATATTAAATTATTATTGTATATAAACACAATTAAAATACTGTGTGTATATGGACCATAATATACACGCGTTGCGATATGTATTGTTCATCTCAGTTATGCGCATACATTGGATAATGCAACAACCTAAAATGTACAATGTTGTACCTGGTTTTATACAGGTTAATGTTTTATATAAATTTCAATTTATATCGCTAAAAAAGTATTAATATATATATATATATATTTATTTACAATAAATGCAATTTAAAAAGAAATACTTTGATATATATTGGTTATATAAAACTAAGACATTTCGCAGCATTCGTTTTAGGTATAAAAATAAATTTATTGAAGGAATTGATATATGCCAGTAAAATGGTGTATTTTTAATTTCTTTCAATAAAAACATATTTGACAAAATTAAGAAACCAATTTATAAAACTCTAAGCGGTGGATCACTCGGCTCATGGGTCGATGAAGAACGCAGCAAACTGTGCGTCATCGTGTGAACTGCAGGACACATGAACATCGACATTTTGAACGCATATCGCAGTCCATGCTGTTATGTACTTTAATTAATTTTATAGTGCTGCTTGGACTACATATGGTTGAGGGTTGTAAGACTATGCTAATTAAGTTGCTTATACAAATTTTATAATGAAATTTTATAAGCATATGGTATATTATTGGATAATAATAATTTAATTATTTTATTCATAATATTAAAAAATATATGAAAAACATTATCTCACATTAGTAAATAATTTGAATGTGAAAAACGAAGAGAAATATTTTCTTTTTCAATCAAATGATACTGAGAAATGTCTAGCATAAAAATTTATCTAGAATTGTCTCTTATTAATGATTAGAAAATAGAAAACCGTTGACAATATTATTGTTCTTCGTTGATTCGTTAAATCAAACAAATGCCATTTATATACAGATATTATTAATATAACGAATTTAATAAAATGTTTTATCATTATATATAAAGAATTAATTGCATATAAAAGTTATACACAACCTCAACTCATATGGGACTACCCCCTGAATTTAAGCATATTAATTAGGGGAGGAAAAGAAACTAACAAGGATTTTCTTAGTAGCGGCGAGCGAAAAGAAATCAGTTCAGCACTAAGTCACTTTGTCTATATGGCAAATGTGAGATGCAGTGTATGGAGCGTCAATATTCTAGTATGAGAAATTAACGATTTAAGTCCTTCTTAAATGAGGCCATTTACCCATAGAGGGTGCCAGGCCCGTATAACGTTAATGATTACTAGATGATGTTTCCAAAGAGTCGTGTTGCTTGATAGTGCAGCACTAAGTGGGTGGTAAACTCCATCTAAAACTAAATATAACCATGAGACCGATAGTAAACAAGTACCGTGAGGGAAAGTTGAAAAGAACTCTGAATAGAGAGTTAAACAGTACGTGAAACTGCTTAGAGGTTAAGCCCGATGAACCTGAATATCCGTTATGGAAAATTCATCATTAGAATTGTAATATTTAAACAATATTATGATAATAGTGTGCATTTTTTCCATATAAGGACATTGTAATCTATTAGCATACCAAATTTATCATAAAATATAACTTATAGTTTATTCAAATTAATTTGCTTGCATTTTAACACAGAATAAATGTTATTAATTTGATAAAGTGCTGATAGATTTATATGAATACAGTGCGTTAATTTTTCGGAATTATATAATGGCATAATTATCATTGATTTTTGTGTTTATTATATGCACTTGTAGGATTAACAATGCGAAAGATTCAGGATACCTTCGGGACCCGTCTTGAAACACGGACCAAGGAGTCTAACATATGTGCAAGTTATTGGGATATAAACCTAATAGCGTAATTAACTTGACTAATAATGGGATTAGTTTTTTAACTATTTATAGCTAATTAACACAATCCCGGGGCGTTCTATATAGTTATGTATAATGATATTTATATTATTTATGCCTCTAACTGGAACGTACCTTGAGCATATATGCTGTGACCCGAAAGATGGTGAACTATACTTGATCAGGTTGAAGTCAGGGGAAACCCTGATGGAAGACCGAAACAGTTCTGACGTGCAAATCGATTGTCAGAATTGAGTATAGGGGCGAAAGACCAATCGAACCATCTAGTAGCTGGTTCCTTCCGAAGTTTCCCTCAGGATAGCTGGTGCATTTTAATATTATATAAAATAATCTTATCTGGTAAAGCGAATGATTAGAGGCCTTAGGGTCGAAACGATCTTAACCTATTCTCAAACTTTAAATGGGTAAGAACCTTAACTTTCTTGATATGAAGTTCAAGGTTATGATATAATGTGCCCAGTGGGCCACTTTTGGTAAGCAGAACTGGCGCTGTGGGATGAACCAAACGTAATGTTACGGTGCCCAAATTAACAACTCATGCAGATACCATGAAAGGCGTTGGTTGCTTAAAACAGCAGGACGGTGATCATGGAAGTCGAAATCCGCTAAGGAGTGTGTAACAACTCACCTGCCGAAGCAACTAGCCCTTAAAATGGATGGCGCTTAAGTTGTATACCTATACATTACCGCTAAAGTAGATGATTTATATTACTTGTAATATAAATTTTGAAACTTTAGTGAGTAGGAAGGTACAATGGTATGCGTAGAAGTGTTTGGCGTAAGCCTGCATGGAGCTGCCATTGGTACAGATCTTGGTGGTAGTAGCAAATAATCGAATGAGACCTTGGAGGACTGAAGTGGAGAAGGGTTTCGTGTGAACAGTGGTTGATCACGAGTTAGTCGGTCCTAAGTTCAAGGCGAAAGCCGAAAATTTTCAAGTAAAATACAAATGCCAAACAAATATATATATTATATAAAATCTAGCTAAATTAATATACTTGAATAATTTTGAACGAAAGGGAATACGGTTCCAATTCCGTAACCTGTTGAGTATCCGTTTGTTATTAAATATGGGCCTCGTGCTCATCCTGGCAACAGGAACGACCATAAAGAAGCCGTCGAGAGATATCGGAAGAGTTTTCTTTTCTGTTTTATAGCCGTACTACCATGGAAGTCTTTCGCAGAGAGATATGGTAGATGGGCTAGAAGAGCATGACATATACTGTTGTGTCGATATTTTCTCCTCGGACCTTGAAAATTTATGGTGGGGACACGCAAACTTCTCAACAGGCCGTACCAATATCCGCAGCTGGTCTCCAAGGTGAAGAGTCTCTAGTCGATAGAATAATGTAGGTAAGGGAAGTCGGCAAATTAGATCCGTAACTTCGGGATAAGGATTGGCTCTGAAGATTGAGATAGTCGGGCTTGATTGGGAAACAATAACATGGTTTATGTGCTCGTTCTGGGTAAATAGAGTTTCTAGCATTTATGTTAGTTACTTGTTCCCCGGATAGTTTAGTTACGTAGCCAATTGTGGAACTTTCTTGCTAAAATTTTTAAGAATACTAATTGGGTTAAACCAATTAGTTCTTATTAATTATAACGATTATCAATTAACAATCAATTCAGAACTGGCACGGACTTGGGGAATCCGACTGTCTAATTAAAACAAAGCATTGTGATGGCCCTAGCGGGTGTTGACACAATGTGATTTCTGCCCAGTGCTCTGAATGTCAAAGTGAAGAAATTCAAGTAAGCGCGGGTCAACGGCGGGAGTAACTATGACTCTCTTAAGGTAGCCAAATGCCTCGTCATCTAATTAGTGACGCGCATGAATGGATTAACGAGATTCCTACTGTCCCTATCTACTCCAGTCGGTGTTAGATTGCTCGTGCGAACAGACGTGTTTTCCGTACGCTCCGCGAGTGTAGCCAATATTGACTGATAGAGACCAGATACGAAGCTAGAAACAGCACGAAAATTCGTGTTTTGTGCCTGCGAACCCAGTGCGCGTGTTTTCCCTGTGTAAAAGTGGTGAAACCGGGTGAAATTGGGTTTTTCCCATTGGAAATTTTCCATTGCGCCACGTGTGTCACGAGAGAGGCGCTCTCTTGAGAGAGGAGTTAGGCTTATTTAGGCACATTTTGCCTAAAACAGCTGTGCGGTTTGTGTCATCGCTAAACTTTTATCAGCTGATCAGCTGATAGAGCTTTCCGACCAGCTGATAATAAAGGGGTAAGTCCTTGGTGGAAAAGCTTTTGGGTTGGAACTGCCGATAACCGGCGGATGGCGCCACCCAAAATGGATGTTGGAGATTCTGGCAGTGAGAGTGCTAGTAGTAGGGGAAGCAGTGGGGGCAGAGGACGACCCAGAGGTAAGCGCAATAAAGCGCCGCTGAGGGACGCCTCTAGGTGCAAGTTGATGGCACTGGATGCAACTGCCGCTGACACTGCGACAGCCCCTGCCGCTGCCGCTGCCGCTGCCCCTGCTGCTGCCGCTGCCGCTGCGCCTGTCGCTGCCCTTGCCGCAGCCCCTGCCGCTCCCGCAGCCCCCGCCGCTGCTGCATCCTCTGCTGAACACGAGAAGACCTTCGTTGCACCAGCCAGTCCTCTAAAATCCTTCTCGGATAGGGAGTGGAGAGGTAATGGTGCCGTCGCTGCCGAGATGGGGGACATCCGATCGGAGATCGGTAGGATGTTCATGGTCTCCTATGCCAACCCGGCCACAAATGTGAGGGTGCAGTCCGTAGCCAACCGCTACGAGGAGGTTGTTGCAGCCCTCCTTATACGGATTGGAGTGCTTGAGGACCGCCTTAAGAAGCAGACACCGGTTGCCTCGGCCGTCTCATACGCAGCCGCCGCTGCTAGAGGCGCGCACCTTATCGCCTCACCTGCTGCCCCTGTCGCCCCCTATGCCCCTGTAGCCGCACCGCGGAAAATCCGGGAGACCTGGTCGGCAGTCGTTGCATGTGATGATCCGGCCTTATCAGGGAGGCAAATTGCGGACAAGGTCCGCAAAGAGGTAGCGCCTGCTTTGGGCGTCAGAGTGCATGAGGTGCGAGAGTTGAAGCGGGGCGGCGCGATTATTCGCACGCCATCGCAGGCGGAGATGTCGAAAATCGTTGCCTCCGCAAAATTCGCTGAGGTGGGCCTTAAGGTGTCCAAAAACACTGCCGCAAAACCCAGGGTGACGGTACAGGATGTGGACACCACTGTGACGCCGGATGAGTTCATGATGGAGTTAAAAGAGAAAAACTTCGAGGAGATGTCGCTGAAGGAGTTCCAGAAGGCGGTAGTCCTGGCGACCAAGCCCTGGTCAGCAGCTAACAGCGCCACTATAAACGTGACGCTGGAAGTAGATGATCAGGCGTTGGCCGTTCTCGAAAGCGGGAGGGTGTATATCAAGTGGTTCTCTTACCGCTGCCGCTCTCAAGTGCGCACCTATGCGTGCCACCGATGCCTTGGTTTTGACCACAAAGTCAGCGAGTGTCGGTACGCTAGAGAAAACCAGGTCTGCCGCCAGTGCGGACAGAACGACCACGTCGCGGCGAAGTGCAAAAATGCGGTGGACTGCCGTAACTGCCGCCATAAAGGGCTACCCTCGGGGCACTATATGCTCTCGGGTGGATGCCCGATATATAGCGCTGTGCTAGCCAGGGTGCAAGCTAGACATTAACATGTTCAGCTTCATCCAAGCGAATTGTGGTCGAGGCCGTTGCGCTGTCATCGAGCTTGCAAAGCGGATGAGAGATGCTGGCCACCTGTTCGCACTCATTCAGGAGCCCTATGTGGACGCAGGCAAGCGTCTCACTGGACTCCCTGGAGGCATGAGAATCTTCGCTGACAAAAGGAAGAAAGCTGCCATCATCGTGGACGACCCGTCTGCCATCTGCATGCCCATCGAGACATTGACGACGGATTATGGAGTGTGCGTGAGTGTCACAGGAAAATACGGCACCATTTTTCTGTCCTCCGTATACTGCCAGTACTCAGCTGCCCTGCAGCCCTACACTGACTACCTGGATACGGTTCTGCTGCTAGCCAGCAGGACACCGACAATCCTCGGACTTGATGCGAATGCGGTTTCCCCGATGTGGTTCAGCAAAACTCCAGCTAACTCTGGAGACCGTCTGAATCGCGAACGGGGACAGCACATGGACGAGTGGATCATCGCAAGCGGTGTCTGTGTGCTTAATACGGCCAGCCAGGTGTTCACGTTCGATAATCACCGCTCCAGAAGTGATATCGACGTGACCTTCACCAACGAAGCAGCGCGTGTGTGGGCAACATACGAATGGAGAGTTGACTTCTGGGAGCTGAGTGACCACAACATCATCACTGTTGAGGTTACTCCAGATCCAAGCAGTACCGTTGAGAGCCTAGCTCCGGTACCGCAATGGAGGCTCTCCAATGCAAGTTGGCGAAGATTCAGAGTAGAACTAAGGGATGTAGCTGAATGTCTCGAGGAACTGGAGGAATCGCCGTTGGATGATCATGTGTCAGCCCTTCGCTCCATCGTACACGAAGTGTGCGACAGGGTAATAGGGCGCAGGATACCTGCAGCAAGGGGAAACGTAATATGGTGGAATCCTGAACTGAGTACCAAGCGCCAAGAGGTCAGGAGACTGAGGCGCAGGCTGCAGGCAGCTCGTCGGAGTGGCACCGGCGATGTTGAGCGACTTGCCGCTGGATTAAGGCTTGCCTCAGGCCAGTATAAGAAGCTTATCCTGATGACAAAGGAACAAAACTGGCGGGACTTCGTGGGACGGCACAAGGATGATCCATGGGGGCACGCCTACCGAATATGCCGAGGCCGGAAAAAGACAACCGATCTTGGATGTCTTAGGTCGAACGGCGCGCTACTTACGACATGGCACGACTGCGCAGATATACTCCTCCGCAACTTCTTCCCTGTTGCGGAATCCACAGTGCGTGAGGGTATAACTCCTGCTGCTCCACCGACCCTCGAAGCCTTCGAGGTGGCAACCAGCGTCGCGAAGCTGAGAAGCCGGCGATCGCCGGGAATGGACGGCATCACGGGTGGGATCGTCAAGGAGGTATGGCGTGCTATCCCTCAGCACCTGACGAAGTTGTACTCTCGATGCCTCTCGGAAGGATATTTTCCTGCCGAGTGGAAACACCCGAGAGTGATACCGCTGGTAAAGGGGCCAGATAAGGACAGGAGCGATCCTGCCTCTTATCGTGGCATATGCCTTTTGCCAGTGTTCGGAAAGGTGCTGGAAGGGATCATGGTGAATCGACTGAAGGATGTGCTACCGGATGGCTGCAGATGGCAATTTGGATTTCGGCCTGGACGCTGCGTTGAGGATGCGTGGATGCACGCTAAAAACACCGTTTCCACCAGCCGCGAGAGGAGGGTGCTGGGAATCTTTGTTGATTTCAAGGGTGCCTTCGACAATGTTGAGTGGAACGCGGTGCTGGATCGGCTTATCGACGTCGGCTGTCGAGAGATAGACTTGTGGAAAAGTTATTTCTCCGGTCGAAGTGCCAGTATCATCAGCAGTTACGAAGCGGCCACAGTGTCGGTTACACGGGGCTGCCCGCAAGGGTCCGTCAGTGGTCCATTTATTTGGAACCTACTGATGGATGTGCTGCTTCAGCGCCTGGAGCCACATTGTGCTCTGAGCGCGTTTGCAGATGACTTGCTACTTTTCGTCGATGGGAATTCCCGTGCCGATCTGGAGCGAAAGGGTGAGCAGTTGATGGACATCGTGGGAGCCTGGGGAGCTGAGGTTGGAGTGAGTGTGTCAACCAGCAAGACGGCAATCATGTTGCTGAAAGGGAATCTTTCAGACACTAGGAGACCGACGGTACGGTTTGCTGGAGCAAGCCTGCCATACGTCACCAAATGCCGGTACCTTGGCATCTTAGTCGGCGAGCGGATGAGCTTTCTCCCGCATATCTCTGCTCTCAGAGATCGGCTGGCTGGAGTTGCCGGAGGGCTAGCACGGGTGCTCCGAGTCGATTGGGGGCTCAGCTCCCGTGCTAAGAGGACGATATACAGCGGACTCATGGTCCCCTGTGCACTCTTCGGTGCCTCGGTCTGGTACAAGGCGGCGAGCAAGGGCAAGTCCTTAAGACTCCTCACCTCGTGCCAGAGGACCATCCTATTGGGATGCCTACCGGTATGCCGCACAGTGTCCACGGTGGCACTGCAGGTGCTTGCTGGTGCTCCTCCAATGGATTTAGATGCTCACAGGATGGCAGTGAAGTTTAAGCTCAGGAAGCACGTTCCCCTGGACGAGAGCGATTGGCTCTATGGACAGGACTTGTCTGTGTTGGACTGGAAATCCAAGATGGCTCTGCTAGACGAATGTCTGCTAAATGAGTGGCAACTCAGATGGGACCAGGCGGCTCACGGTTTTGTGACTCGCCAGTTTTTCCCAGAGGCAGCGTTCGTCTACAAGAGGAAGGACTTTGTCTTCACCTTAAGAGCCGGGTTCTTGCTGACCGGACACGGGTCGTTCAACGCTTTCCTCCATGGTAGAACCCTCAGCACCACAACCGCATGCTCATGTGGAGAGGAGAGTGAGGACTGGCTTCACGTACTATGTGAGTGCCGCCTCTATAGCGATTTGCGTGACTTGGATGCCCTTGGCATTGTTCGAGTCCAAGAACGATGGAACGTCGCAGGAGTAGTCGAGACCCCAGAACGGATGCGTCTCCTAGGAGCTTTTGCTGATGCTGCCTTCTCGAGGCGTAGGATGGAAGCGACGAGGGATGAACCGCAGGCGCCGGGACAATAGTCCCAAAACCCCCTTGCCGTGTGGCAACGGCGAAGAATACTGCCACAGCTTGTCATTGCTTGTCGTAGGAGGCGACTAATATGACATGGTTGCCCCATCCGAGCTTGTCGGAGCTGAAGGGGTGAGGCCCACCGAGCCTGAAATTTCGGTGCCACGGGTTGAGTGGTTCTCCAAGGCTACTCATTGAGGTCGGCCCCCTAGTGGGAGTTTCGTGGTGGCTGTGGTTGACACCTATATCGCGGGTAGAGTCCCCGGGCTCGACGTGGATGTTGCGTTAATACAACTCGGGTGCTGCGACCCAAAGAACAGTAAAGATTTTAGATAGATCTCGCCCCTATGCAAGGGGGAGTGCTTGCCCGACAAGCAAGTACTTAAATTGCTACTGGGGTGGTTGCTATGTACATAGCTATAGCTTCTAGTCCAGGGCGTTGGTTTGGCGCTTAACCCAGACCCTTGCATTATATACTCCCTTGTGGGTATATTAGAATGCCGTGGCTGTAATCCCTTCAGTGCGGAACACGTCACGTTAAATAAGTTCGGAGGGATCCGAGACACACCTGTCCCTATCTACTATCTAGCGAAACCACAGCCAAGGGAACGGGCTTGGAATAATTAGCGGGGAAAGAAGACCCTTTTGAGCTTGACTCTAATCTGGCAGTGTAAGGAGACATAAGAGGTGTAGAATAAGTGGGAGATATTAGACCTCGGTTTGGTATCGCCAATGAAATACCACTACTCTTATTGTTTCCTTACTTACTTGATTAAATGGAACGTGTATCATTTCCTAGCCATTATACGGATATATTTATTATATCTTATGGTATTGGGTTTTGATGCAAGCTTCTTGATCAAAGTATCACGAGTTTGTTATATAATCGCAAACAAATTCTTTAATAAAACGGTGCATTTATGTATTTTTGATTTGAAAATTTGGTATAACTCCAATTACTCAGGTATGATCCAATTCAAGGACATTGCCAGGTAGGGAGTTTGACTGGGGCGGTACATCTCTCAAATAATAACGGAGGTGTCCCAAGGCCAGCTCAGTGCGGACAGAAACCACACATAGAGCAAAAGGGCAAATGCTGACTTGATCTCGGTGTTCAGTACACACAGGGACAGCAAAAGCTCGGCCTATCGATCCTTTTGGTTTAAAGAGTTTTTAACAAGAGGTGTCAGAAAAGTTACCATAGGGATAACTGGCTTGTGGCGGCCAAGCGTTCATAGCGACGTCGCTTTTTGATCCTTCGATGTCGGCTCTTCCTATCATTGTGAAGCAAAATTCACCAAGCGTTGGATTGTTCACCCATGCAAGGGAACGTGAGCTGGGTTTAGACCGTCGTGAGACAGGTTAGTTTTACCCTACTAATGACAAAACGTTGTTGCGACAGCATTCCTGCGTAGTACGAGAGGAACCGCAGGTACGGACCAATGGCACAATACTTGTTCGAGCGAACAGTGGTATGACGCTACGTCCGTTGGATTATGCCTGAACGCCTCTAAGGTCGTATCCGTGCTGGACTGCAATGATAAATAAGGGGCAATTTGCATTGTATGGCTTCTAAACCATTTAAAGTTTATAATTTACTTTTTAAACGACAATGGATGTGATGCCAATGTAATTTGTAACATAGTAAATTGGGAGGATCTTTGATCACCTGATGCCGCGCTAGTTACATATAAAAGCATTATTTAATACAATGACAAAGCCTAGAATCAATTGTAAACGACTTTTGTAACAGGCAAGGTGTTGTAAGTGGTTGAGCAGCTGCCATACTGCGATCCACTGAAGCTTATCCTTTGCTTGATGATTCGATAATAAAATTGCATAATTTATTTGTTGTGTTGAACTTCTTATATAAAGTTCAACCAACAATCTATTTGTATGCATTGATTGTTTGCTTGGCTTTGTGGCGAATTTTTAATCCTTTATATATTACATTCCTAAGGTCTAGATTTTCAAGTAAGAGACCAATTTGATTAACATATCAATATAAGTACAACTCGACCATCTAATAATAACAATATGAATCGTCATCTTATTAGTGACGCGAAGATTGGCAAACATATAATATAAAAATATTCCTAAGGTCTAGATTTTCAAGTAAGAGACCAATTTGATTAACATATCAATATAAGTACAACTCGACCATCTAATAATAACAATATGAATCGTCATCTTATTAGTGACGCGAAGATTGGCAAACATATAATATAAAAATATTCCTAAGGTCTAGATTTTCAAGTAAGAGACCAATTTGATTAACATATCAATATAAGTACAACTCGACCATCTAATAATAACAATATGAATCGTCATCTTATTAGTGACGCGAAGATTGGCAAACATATAATATAAAAATATTCCTAAGGTCTAGATTTTCAAGTAAGAGACCAATTTGATTAACATATCAATATAAGTACAACTCGACCATCTAATAATAACAATATGAATCGTCATCTTATTAGTGACGCGAAGATTGGCAAACATATAATATAAAAATATTCCTAAGGTCTAGATTTTCAAGTAAGAGACCAATTTGATTAACATATCAATATAAGTACAACTCGACCATCTAATAATAATATGAATCGTCATCTTATTAGTGACGCGAAGATTGGCAAACATATAATATAAAAATATTCCTAAGGTCTAGATTTTCAAGTAAGAGACCAATTTGATTAACATATCAATATAAGTACAACTCGACCATCTAATAATAACAATATGAATCGTCATCTTATTAGTGACGCGAAGATTGGCAAACATATAATATAAAAATATTCCTAAGGTCTAGATTTTCAAGTAAGAGACCAATTTGATTAACATATCAATATAAGTACAACTCGACCATCTAATAATAACAATATGAATCGTCATCTTATTAGTGACGCGAAGATTGGCAAACATATAATATAAAAATATTCCTAAGGTCTAGATTTTCAAGTAAGAGACCAATTTGATTAACATATCAATATAAGTACAACTCGACCATCTAATAATAACAATATGAATCGTCATCTTATTAGTGACGCGAAGATTGGCAAACATATAATATAAAAATATTCCTAAGGTCTAGATTTTCAAGTAAGAGACCAATTTGATTAACATATCAATATAAGTACAACTCGACCATCTAATAATAACAATATGAATCGTCATCTTATTAGTGACGCGAAGATTGGCAAACATATAATATAAAAATATTCCTAAGGTCTAGATTTTCAAGTAAGAGACCAATTTGATTAACATATCAATATAAGTACAACTCGACCATCTAATAATAACAATATGAATCGTCATCTTATTACTGACGCGAAGATTGGCAAACATATAATATACAAATATTCCTAAGGTCTAGATTTTCAAGTAAGAGACCAATTTGATTAACATATCAATATAAGTACAACTCGACCATCTAATAATAACAATATGAATCGTCATCTTATTAGTGACGCGAAGATTGGCAAACATATAATATAAAAATATTCCTAAGGTCTAGATTTTCAAGTAAGAGACCAATTTGATTAACATATCAATATAAGTACAACTCGACCATCTAATAATAACAATATGAATCGTCATCTTTTTAGTGACGCGAAGATTGGCAAACATATAATATAAAAATATTCCTAAGGTCTAGAATCTTAAGCAATAGACCAATTCAACTAAGAGTTGACATATAAAAATATGTTCCTTTTAATGTTAGCAAAATTTTATCGTCACATACTGTTAGTGACGCGAACGTTTTTTTCTCCATGTTTATATGAATGTTTATTCAAAGGTAGAAAGGCAGGATCGTTATTTTATAAGTGAAGCGATAAAAAAATATTATGCAATAGGACATCTATTTATAAATATTTTTAAGTCTTAGAAATTCAAGTAAAGAGATTCAAGAAATTCATTCAACTTAGAGCGCACATATAATTAAAACTATTCCTGAGGTTTAGAAACCAAATTAAATAAAGAGGACATATAAACGTATGTGGTATTTTGATGGTAGTAAAAATGTATCGCGATATTATTAGTGACGCGACCAATTTTTATACTCTTTGCTCCATGTGCAAATATATCTAGTGTTTAGATAGTCAATTAAAAATGACAATTTTAACTAAAAGACTTAAAAAAGTGTTTGTCAAACTTATAATTTTGTCAATACTATATAAAACGCCAATCATATCCTTATAAAAGTAAATACGGTATATGGTTATAAATACAAAACCATATATAAATAAAAAAATGAAATCGTATGTATATGGCTTATAGGTATAATACCTATAAGGCATAATAATGTATAATATTAGCAAATATACATATAAAAGTGCATAAATTGTATAGATATGGCATAAAGAAGGCATTTATGAGAATAGCTAGTAGAATTTGCCCATACACTACTAGCGAAATGAGATATTTATACCTAGTGAGGGCGGCACTAGTACTATAAATTGTGGCAAAATAAATCTTATGCAAATGCATAGGATTTTGTCAATACCGTACAAAAAACTAAGTAAAACGTATGGATATTGAAAAATAAATGGATTATATTCATAAAATACGAATATTTCTTGCATTCTCTTGTTATACGAGAGAATATCATACGGAGCGGGCAGCCCCTAGTATAGTAAGCAGTCGAATGGGAGACAGCGTGTCCAAAAACACCTATAGGGAGGTGGTCGTTGGCGGACCTCTCCTCGTATTGGTCAAACTTATGATTTTGTCAATACTATATAAAACGCCAATCATATCCATATAAAAGTGAATACAGTATATGGATATGAATAAAAAACCATACATAAATAAAAAAAAATATGTATAAAAAATTATACATATATTTATATTAAGCAATCGTATGGATGTGGCTTATAGGTATAATACCTATAAGGCATAATAATGTATAATATAGCAAATATACATATAAAAGTGCATGAATTGTATAGATATGGCATATAAGTGACATATTTATGAGAATAGCTAGTAGAATTTGCCCATACACTACTAGCGAAATGAGATATTTATACCTAGTGAGGGCGGCACTAGTACTATAAATTGTGGCAAAATAAATCTTATGCAAATGCATAGGATTTTGTCAATACCGTACAAAAAACTAAGTAAAACGTATGGATATTGAAAAATAAATGGATTATATTCATAAAATACGAATATTTCTTGCATTCTCTTGTTATATGAGAGAATATCATACGGAGCGGGTAGCCCCTAGTATAGTAAGCAGTCGAATGGGAGACAGCGTGTCCAAAAACACCTATAGGGAGGTGGTCGTTGGCGGACCTCTCCTCGTATTGGTCAAACTTATGATTTTGTCAATACTATATAAAACGCCAATCATATCCATATAAAAGTGAATACAGTATATGGATATGAATAAAAAACCATACATAAATAAAAAAAAATATGTATAAAAAATTATACATATATTTATATTAAGCAATCGTATGGATGTGGCTTATAGGTATAATACCTATAAGGCATAATAATGTATAATATAGCAAATATACATATAAAAGTGCATGAATTGTATAGATATGGCATATAAGTGACATATTTATGAGAATAGCTAGTAGAATTTGCCCATACACTACTAGCGAAATGAGATATTTATACCTAGTGAGGGCGGCACTAGTACTATAAATTGTGGCAAAATAAATCTTATGCAAATGCATAGGATTTTGTCAATACCGTACAAAAAACTAAGTAAAACGTATGGATATTGAAAAATAAATGGATTATATTCATAAAATACGAATATTTCTTGCATTCTCTTGTTATATGAGAGAATATCATACGGAGCGGGTAGCCCCTAGTATAGTAAGCAGTCGAATGGGAGACAGCGTGTCCAAAAACACCTATAGGGAGGTGGTCGTTGGCGGACCTCTCCTCGTATTGGTCAAACTTATGATTTTGTCAATACTATATAAAACGCCAATCATATCCATATAAAATTGAATACAGTATATGGATATGAATAAAAAACCATACAAAAATAAAAAAAAAATATGTATAAAAAATTATACATATATTTATATTAAGCAATCGTATGGATGTGGCTTATAGGTATAATACCTATAAGGCATAATAATGTATAATATAGCAAATATACATATAAAAGTGCATGAATTGTATAGATATGGCATATAAGTGACATATTTATGAGAATAGCTAGTAGAATTTCCCCATACACTACTAGCGAAATGAGATATTTATACCTAGTGAGGGCGGCACTAGTACTATAAATTGTGGCAAAATAAATATTATGCAAATGCATAGGATTTTGTCAATACCGTACAAAAAACTAAGTAAAACGTATGGATATTGAAAAATAAATGGATTATATTCATAAAATACGAATATTTCTTGCATTCTCTTGTTATATGAGAGAATATCATACGGAGCGGGTAGCCCCTAGTATAGTAAGCAGTCGAATGGGAGACAGCGTGTCCAAAAACACCTATAGGGAGGTGGTCGTTGGCGGACCTCTCCTCGTATTGGTCAAACTTATGATTTTGTCAATACTATATAAAACGCCAATCATATCCATATAAAAGTGAATACAGTATATGGATATGAATAAAAAACCATACATAAATAAAAAAAAAATATGTATAAAAAATTATACATATATTTATATTAAGCAATCGTATGGATGTGGCTTATAGGTATAATACCTATAAGGCATAATAATGTATAATATAGCAAATATACATATAAAAGTGCATGAATTGTATAGATATGGCATATAAGTGACATATTTATGAGAATAGCTAGTAGAATTTGCCCATACACTACTAGCGAAATGAGATATTTATACCTAGTGAGGGCGGCACTAGTACTATAAATTGTGGCAAAATAAATCTTATGCAAATGCATAGGATTTTGTCAATACCATACATAAACCGTATGGATATTGAGAAGTTAATAGATTACATCTATAATATGAGAAGTATTTTAGTATTCTTATTAAATAAGAGAATACTATAAGGGTGAGTGGCAAAGAGAATTGAATATACCCGAATGGGAGACAGCGTGTCCAAAAACTACTATAGGTGGTGTGGCAAATATGAGGAAGGCAATATATCCATATAATGAAAATAAAAGTGCGTTTTCTTATTATATAAGAGAACACTATATGGGTGAGTGGCAAAGTAAATTGAATATACCCGAATGGGAGACAGCGTGTCCAAAAACTACTATAGGTGGTGTGGCAAATATGAGGAAGGCAATATATCCATATAATGAAAATAAAAGTGCGTTTTCTTATTATATAAGAGAACACTATATGGGTGAGTGGCAAAGTAAATTGAATATACCCGAATGGGAGACAGCGTGTCCAAAAACTACTATAGGTGGTGTGGCAAATATGAGGAAGGCAATATATCCATATAATGAATATAAAAGTGCGTTGTCTTATTATATAAGAGAACACTATATGGGTGAGTGGCAAAGTAAATTGAATATACCCGAATGGGAGACAGCGTGTCCAAAAACTACTATAGGATGGTCAATGGGCCGGCCGTCTGCTATTGACATATGTCAGTAGAGAAGATATTATCCGTCAAATTTGTTTCTTTATTCATTTATTTGAATACGAGACTTGGCTCCGCGGTTAATATTTTAAGCCCAAAGATAATAACGTTGAAACAAAGGCCAAGTTTCTATTGTACATAGAATAACAAATTGTTTCCGAATTTTATCGTTAATTTTAGGAGGTAGGCTAACATGATTTATATTATATGTGTATTATTAAATAATAATAGTACATAAAAGTCTACCAAAGAAATATAAAAATGTAATTATGAATACATTTTCAATATTAATATCAACTTATATTGTTGATAATAAAAAATAGCTATTAAGAGAGTTATTTAAGAAATTATATAATATATAATAAAGAGTATATATATAAATAATATATAAGTATATATTATTTAAGAAATAAATATAGTAGTAATAATTATATATATACACTCGGTTCTATTTTATATATTACCAGAGACTTATATGGATATATATAGATAAATTTTAAATTTATCGTCAAAATACAAATGATTAACTCAATATCTTATATTGGTTAAACAAAAATTGTACATGTGTGGATACAATATATTATGTATGTCGAACAAAAATGATATTTTAGAATGAAATGTGCATATATAAAGAAAATATATGAAAAATAAATATTGTGTTTATAAAGAATATGATTCTTTTTGACATCAATAAAAACTTGTTATTATTAGTGGCGAAACAAGTATAAATTGGAAAACAAACGTATACGAATGCTATATAAAAATGGCCGTATTCGATAGAAATAAAATCTATAACAACATATATATTGCTAATTTCTATTCAAAAAATATGAATGAAATATGAATAAAAACATTATTCTGGTTGATCCTGCCAGTAGTTATATGCTTGTCTCAAAGATTAAGCCATGCATGTCTAAGTACACACGAATTAAAAGTGAAACCGCAAAAGGCTCATTATATCAGTTATGGTTCCTTAGATCGTTAACAGTTACTTGGATAACTGTGGTAATTCTAGAGCTAATACATGCAATTAAAACATGAACCTTATGGAACATGTGCTTTTATTAGGCTAAAACCAAGCGATCGCAAGATCGTTATATTGGTTGAACTCTAGATAACATGCAGATCGTATGGTCTTGTACCGACGACAGATCTTTCAAATGTCTGCCCTATCAACTTTTGATGGTAGTATCTAGGACTACCATGGTTGCAACGGGTAACGGGGAATCAGGGTTCGATTCCGGAGAGGGAGCCTGAGAAACGGCTACCACATCTAAGGAAGGCAGCAGGCGCGTAAATTACCCACTCCCAGCTCGGGGAGGTAGTGACGAAAAATAACAATACAGGACTCATATCCGAGGCCCTGTAATTGGAATGAGTACACTTTAAATCCTTTAACAAGGACCAATTGGAGGGCAAGTCTGGTGCCAGCAGCCGCGGTAATTCCAGCTCCAATAGCGTATATTAAAGTTGTTGCGGTTAAAACGTTCGTAGTTGAACTTGTGCTTCATACGGGTAGTACAACTTACAATTGTGGTTAGTACTATACCTTTATGTATGTAAGCGTATTACCGGTGGAGTTCTTACATGTGCTTAGATACTTGTATTTTTTCATATGTTCCTCCTATTTAAAAACCTGCATTAGTGCTCTTAAACGAGTGTTATTGTGGGCCGGTACAATTACTTTGAACAAATTAGAGTGCTTAAAGCAGGCTTCAAATGCCTGAATATTCTGTGCATGGGATAATGAAATAAGACCTCTGTTCTGCTTTCATTGGTTTTCAGATCAAGAGGTAATGATTAATAGAAGCAGTTTGGGGGCATTAGTATTACGACGCGAGAGGTGAAATTCTTGGACCGTCGTAAGACTAACTTAAGCGAAAGCATTTGCCAAAGATGTTTTCATTAATCAAGAACGAAAGTTAGAGGTTCGAAGGCGATCAGATACCGCCCTAGTTCTAACCATAAACGATGCCAGCTAGCAATTGGGTGTAGCTACTTTTATGGCTCTCTCAGTCGCTTCCCGGGAAACCAAAGCTTTTGGGCTCCGGGGGAAGTATGGTTGCAAAGCTGAAACTTAAAGGAATTGACGGAAGGGCACCACCAGGAGTGGAGCCTGCGGCTTAATTTGACTCAACACGGGAAAACTTACCAGGTCCGAACATAAGTGTGTAAGACAGATTGATAGCTCTTTCTCGAATCTATGGGTGGTGGTGCATGGCCGTTCTTAGTTCGTGGAGTGATTTGTCTGGTTAATTCCGATAACGAACGAGACTCAAATATATTAAATAGATATCTTCAGGATTATGGTGTTGAAGCTTATATAGCCTTCATTCATGGTGGCAGTAAAATGTTTATTGTGTTTGAATGTGTTTATATAAGTGGAGCCGTACCTGTTGGTTTGTCCCATTATAAGGACACTAGCTTCTTAAATGGACAAATTGCGTCTAGCAATAATGAGATTGAGCAATAACAGGTCTGTGATGCCCTTAGATGTCCTGGGCTGCACGCGCGCTACAATGAAAGTATCAACGTGTATTTCCTAGACCGAGAGGTCCGGGTAAACCGCTGAACCACTTTCATGCTTGGGATTGTGAACTGAAACTGTTCACATGAACTTGGAATTCCCAGTAAGTGTGAGTCATTAACTCGCATTGATTACGTCCCTGCCCTTTGTACACACCGCCCGTCGCTACTACCGATTGAATTATTTAGTGAGGTCTCCGGACGTGATCACTGTGACGCCTTGCGTGTTACGGTTGTTTCGCAAAAGTTGACCGAACTTGATTATTTAGAGGAAGTAAAAGTCGTAACAAGGTTTCCGTAGGTGAACCTGCGGAAGGATCATTAATGTTTTAATATCCTTACCGTTAATAAAATATTTGTTTATATTATAATAAATACATTATAGTATTACAAATAAAATATGAATTGCCAAAATGTATATGAGATCTATTATAGATCAAATGAAATTTCGAACAAGCAAATCGAAATAATGCAAATATTAAAATTATATATTGTATTTAATACATATGAGAGAAATTAATAAGCAGCCAAAGCAAACAAATAAAAATTCGAACAAGCAAATCGAATTATTAAAATAATAATATTAAATTATTATTGTATATCCTTACCGTTAATAAAATATTTGTTTATATTATAATAAATACATTATAATAATACAAATAAAATATGAATTGCCAAAATGTATATGAGATCTAATATAGATCAAATAAAATTTCGAACAAGCAAATCGAAATAATGCAAATATTAAAATTATATATTGTATTTAATACATATGAGAGAAATAATAAGCAGCCAAAGCAAACAAATAAAAATTCGAACAAGCAAATCGAATTATTAAAATAATAATATTAAATTATTATTGTATATCCTTACCGTTAATAAAATATTTGTTTATATTATAATAAATACATTATAGTAATACAAATAAAATATGAATTGCCAAAATGTATATGATCTAATATAGATCAAATGAAATTTCGAACAAGCAAATCGAAATAATGCAAATATTAAAATTATATATTGTATTTAATACATATGAGAGAAATAATAAGCAGCCAAAACAAACAAATAAAAATTCGAACAAGCAAATCGAATTATTAAAATAATAATATTAAATTATTATTGTATATAAACACAATTAAAATACTGTGTGTATATGGACCATAATATACACGCGTTGCGATATGTATTGTTCATCTCAGTTATGCGCATACATTGGATAATGCAACAACCTAAAATGTACAATGTTGTACCTGGTTTTATACAGGTTAATGTTTTATATAAATTTCAATTTATATCGCTAAAAAAGTATTAATATATATATATATATATTTATTTACAATAAATGCAATTTAAAAAGAAATACTTTGATATATATTGGTTATATAAAACTAAGACATTTCGCAGCATTCGTTTTAGGTATAAAAATAAATTTATTGAAGGAATTGATATATGCCAGTAAAATGGTGTATTTTTAATTTCTTTCAATAAAAACATATTTGACAAAATTAAGAAACCAATTTATAAAACTCTAAGCGGTGGATCACTCGGCTCATGGGTCGATGAAGAACGCAGCAAACTGTGCGTCATCGTGTGAACTGCAGGACACATGAACATCGACATTTTGAACGCATATCGCAGTCCATGCTGTTATGTACTTTAATTAATTTTATAGTGCTGCTTGGACTACATATGGTTGAGGGTTGTAAGACTATGCTAATTAAGTTGCTTATACAAATTTTATAATGAAATTTTATAAGCATATGGTATATTATTGGATAATAATAATTTAATTATTTTATTCATAATATTAAAAAATATATGAAAAACATTATCTCACATTAGTAAATAATTTGAATGTGAAAAACGAAGAGAAATATTTTCTTTTTCAATCAAATGATACTGAGAAATGTCTAGCATAAAAATTTATCTAGAATTGTCTCTTATTAATGATTAGAAAATAGAAAACCGTTGACAATATTATTGTTCTTCGTTGATTCGTTAAATCAAACAAATGCCATTTATATACAGATATTATTAATATAACGAATTTAATAAAATGTTTTATCATTATATATAAAGAATTAATTGCATATAAAAGTTATACACAACCTCAACTCATATGGGACTACCCCCTGAATTTAAGCATATTAATTAGGGGAGGAAAAGAAACTAACAAGGATTTTCTTAGTAGCGGCGAGCGAAAAGAAATCAGTTCAGCACTAAGTCACTTTGTCTATATGGCAAATGTGAGATGCAGTGTATGGAGCGTCAATATTCTAGTATGAGAAATTAACGATTTAAGTCCTTCTTAAATGAGGCCATTTACCCATAGAGGGTGCCAGGCCCGTATAACGTTAATGATTACTAGATGATGTTTCCAAAGAGTCGTGTTGCTTGATAGTGCAGCACTAAGTGGGTGGTAAACTCCATCTAAAACTAAATATAACCATGAGACCGATAGTAAACAAGTACCGTGAGGGAAAGTTGAAAAGAACTCTGAATAGAGAGTTAAACAGTACGTGAAACTGCTTAGAGGTTAAGCCCGATGAACCTGAATATCCGTTATGGAAAATTCATCATTAGAATTGTAATATTTAAACAATATTATGATAATAGTGTGCATTTTTTCCATATAAGGACATTGTAATCTATTAGCATACCAAATTTATCATAAAATATAACTTATAGTTTATTCAAATTAATTTGCTTGCATTTTAACACAGAATAAATGTTATTAATTTGATAAAGTGCTGATAGATTTATATGAATACAGTGCGTTAATTTTTCGGAATTATATAATGGCATAATTATCATTGATTTTTGTGTTTATTATATGCACTTGTAGGATTAACAATGCGAAAGATTCAGGATACCTTCGGGACCCGTCTTGAAACACGGACCAAGGAGTCTAACATATGTGCAAGTTATTGGGATATAAACCTAATAGCGTAATTAACTTGACTAATAATGGGATTAGTTTTTTAACTATTTATAGCTAATTAACACAATCCCGGGGCGTTCTATATAGTTATGTATAATGATATTTATATTATTTATGCCTCTAACTGGAACGTACCTTGAGCATATATGCTGTGACCCGAAAGATGGTGAACTATACTTGATCAGGTTGAAGTCAGGGGAAACCCTGATGGAAGACCGAAACAGTTCTGACGTGCAAATCGATTGTCAGAATTGAGTATAGGGGCGAAAGACCAATCGAACCATCTAGTAGCTGGTTCCTTCCGAAGTTTCCCTCAGGATAGCTGGTGCATTTTAATATTATATAAAATAATCTTATCTGGTAAAGCGAATGATTAGAGGCCTTAGGGTCGAAACGATCTTAACCTATTCTCAAACTTTAAATGGGTAAGAACCTTAACTTTCTTGATATGAAGTTCAAGGTTATGATATAATGTGCCCAGTGGGCCACTTTTGGTAAGCAGAACTGGCGCTGTGGGATGAACCAAACGTAATGTTACGGTGCCCAAATTAACAACTCATGCAGATACCATGAAAGGCGTTGGTTGCTTAAAACAGCAGGACGGTGATCATGGAAGTCGAAATCCGCTAAGGAGTGTGTAACAACTCACCTGCCGAAGCAACTAGCCCTTAAAATGGATGGCGCTTAAGTTGTATACCTATACATTACCGCTAAAGTAGATGATTTATATTACTTGTAATATAAATTTTGAAACTTTAGTGAGTAGGAAGGTACAATGGTATGCGTAGAAGTGTTTGGCGTAAGCCTGCATGGAGCTGCCATTGGTACAGATCTTGGTGGTAGTAGCAAATAATCGAATGAGACCTTGGAGGACTGAAGTGGAGAAGGGTTTCGTGTGAACAGTGGTTGATCACGAGTTAGTCGGTCCTAAGTTCAAGGCGAAAGCCGAAAATTTTCAAGTAAAATACAAATGCCAAACAAATATATATATTATATAAAATCTAGCTAAATTAATATACTTGAATAATTTTGAACGAAAGGGAATACGGTTCCAATTCCGTAACCTGTTGAGTATCCGTTTGTTATTAAATATGGGCCTCGTGCTCATCCTGGCAACAGGAACGACCATAAAGAAGCCGTCGAGAGATATCGGAAGAGTTTTCTTTTCTGTTTTATAGCCGTACTACCATGGAAGTCTTTCGCAGAGAGATATGGTAGATGGGCTAGAAGAGCATGACATATACTGTTGTGTCGATATTTTCTCCTCGGACCTTGAAAATTTATGGTGGGGACACGCAAACTTCTCAACAGGCCGTACCAATATCCGCAGCTGGTCTCCAAGGTGAAGAGTCTCTAGTCGATAGAATAATGTAGGTAAGGGAAGTCGGCAAATTAGATCCGTAACTTCGGGATAAGGATTGGCTCTGAAGATTGAGATAGTCGGGCTTGATTGGGAAACAATAACATGGTTTATGTGCTCGTTCTGGGTAAATAGAGTTTCTAGCATTTATGTTAGTTACTTGTTCCCCGGATAGTTTAGTTACGTAGCCAATTGTGGAACTTTCTTGCTAAAATTTTTAAGAATACTAATTGGGTTAAACCAATTAGTTCTTATTAATTATAACGATTATCAATTAACAATCAATTCAGAACTGGCACGGACTTGGGGAATCCGACTGTCTAATTAAAACAAAGCATTGTGATGGCCCTAGCGGGTGTTGACACAATGTGATTTCTGCCCAGTGCTCTGAATGTCAAAGTGAAGAAATTCAAGTAAGCGCGGGTCAACGGCGGGAGTAACTATGACTCTCTTAAGGTAGCCAAATGCCTCGTCATCTAATTAGTGACGCGCATGAATGGATTAACGAGATTCCTACTGTCCCTATCTACTCGTCGGTGTTAGATTGCTCGTGCGAACAGACGTGTTTTCCGTACGCTCCGCGAGTGTAGCCAATATTGACTGATAGAGACCAGATACGAAGCTAGAAACAGCACGAAAATTCGTGTTTTGTGCCTGCGAACCCAGTGCGCGTGTTTTCCCTGTGTAAAAGTGGTGAAACCGGGTGAAATTGGGTTTTTCCCATTGGAAATTTTCCATTGCGCCACGTGTGTCACGAGAGAGGCGCTCTCTTGAGAGAGGCGTTAGGCTTATTTAGGCACATTTTGCCTAAAACAGCTGTGCGGTTTGTGTCATCGCTAAACTTTTATCAGCTGATCAGCTGATAGAGCTTTCCGACCAGCTGATAATAAAGGGGTAAGTCCTTGGTGGAAAAGCTTTTGGGTTGGAACTGCCGATAACCGGCGGATGGCGCCACCCAAAATGGATGTTGGAGATTCTGGCAGTGAGAGTGCTAGTAGTAGGGGAAGCAGTGGGGGCAGAGGACGACCCAGAGGTAAGCGCAATAAAGCGCCGCTGAGGGACGCCTCTAGGTGCAAGTTGATGGCACTGGATGCAACTGCCGCTGACACTGCGACAGCCCCTGCCGCTGCCGCTGCCGCTGCCGCTGCCCCTGCTGCTGCCGCTGCCGCTGCCCCTGTCGCTGCCCTTGCCGCAGCCCCTGCCGCTCCCGCAGCCCCCGCCGCTGCTGCATCCTCTGCTGAACACGAGAAGACCTTCGTTGCACCAGCCAGTCCTCTAAAATCCTTCTCGGATAGGGAGTGGAGAGGTAATGGTGCCGTCGCTGCCGAGATGGGGGACATCCGATCGGAGATCGGTAGGATGTTCATGGTCTCCTATGCCAACCCGGCCACAAATGTGAAGGTGCAGTCCGTAGCCAACCGCTACGAGGAGGTTGTTGCAGCCCTCCTTATACGGATTGGAGTGCTTGAGGACCGCCTTAAGAAGCAGGCACCGGTTGCCTCGGCCGTCTCATACGCAGCCGCCGCTGCTAGAGGCGCGCACCTTATCGCCTCACCTGCTGCCCCTGTCGCCCCCTATGCCCCTGTAGCCGCACCGCGGAAAATCCGGGAGACCTGGTCGGCAGTCGTTGCATGTGATGATCCGGCCTTATCAGGGAGGCAAATTGCGGACAAGGTCCGCAAAGAGGTAGCGCCTGCTTTGGGCGTCAGAGTGCATGAGGTGCGAGAGTTGAAGCGGGGCGGCGCGATTATTCGCACGCCATCGCAGGCGGAGATGTCGAAAATCGTTGCCTCCGCAAAATTCGCTGAGGTGGGCCTTAAGGTGTCCAAAAACACTGCCGCAAAACCCAGGGTGACGGTACAGGATGTGGACACCACTGTGACGCCGGATGAGTTCATGATGGAGTTAAAAGAGAAAAACTTCGAGGAGATGTCGCTGAAGGAGTTCCAGAAGGCGGTAGTCCTGGCGACCAAGCCCTGGTCAGCAGCTAACAGCGCCACTATAAACGTGACGCTGGAAGTAGATGATCAGGCGTTGGCCGTTCTCGAAAGCGGGAGGGTGTATATCAAGTGGTTCTCTTACCGCTGCCGCTCTCAAGTGCGCACCTATGCGTGCCACCGATGCCTTGGTTTTGACCACAAAGTCAGCGAGTGTCGGTACGCTAGAGAAAACCAGGTCTGCCGCCAGTGCGGACAGAACGACCACGTCGCGGCGAAGTGCAAAAATGCGGTGGACTGCCGTAACTGCCGCCATAAAGGGCTACCCTCGGGGCACTATATGCTCTCGGGTGGATGCCCGATATATAGCGCTGTGCTAGCCAGGGTGCAAGCTAGACATTAACATGTTCAGCTTCATCCAAGCGAATTGTGGTCGAGGCCGTTGCGCTGTCATCGAGATTGCAAAGCGGATGAGAGATGCTGGCCACCTGTTCGCACTCATTCAGGAGCCCTATGTGGACGCAGGCAAGCGTCTCACTGGACTCCCTGGAGGCATGAGAATCTTCGCTGACAAAAGGAAGAAAGCTGCCATCATCGTGGACGACCCGTCTGCCATCTGCATGCCCATCGAGACATTGACGACGGATTATGGAGTGTGCGTGAGTGTCACAGGAAAATACGGCACCATTTTTCTGTCCTCCGTATACTGCCAGTACTCAGCTGCCCTGCAGCCCTACACTGACTACCTGGATACGGTTCTGCTGCTAGCCAGCAGGACACCGACAATCCTCGGACTTGATGCGAATGCGGTTTCCCCGATGTGGTTCAGCAAAACTCCAGCTAACTCTGGAGACCGTCTGAATCGCGAACGGGGACAGCACATGGACGAGTGGATCATCGCAAGCGGTGTCTGTGTGCTTAATACGGCCAGCCAGGTGTTCACGTTCGATAATCACCGCTCCAGAAGTGATATCGACGTGACCTTCACCAACGAAGCAGCGCGTGTGTGGGCAACATACGAATGGAGAGTTGACTTCTGGGAGCTGAGTGACCACAACATCATCACTGTTGAGGTTACTCCAGATCCAAGCAGTACCGTTGAGAGCCTAGCTCCGGTACCGCAATGGAGGCTCTCCAATGCAAGTTGGCGAAGATTCAGAGTAGAACTAAGGGATGTAGCTGAATGTCTCGAGGAACTGGAGGAATCGCCGTTGGATGATCATGTGTCAGCCCTTCGCTCCATCGTACATGAAGTGTGCGACAGGGTAATAGGGCGCAGGATACCTGCAGCAAGGGGAAACGTAATATGGTGGAATCCTGAACTGAGTACCAAGCGCCAAGAGGTCAGGAGACTGAGGCGCAGGCTGCAGGCAGCTCGTCGGAGTGGCACCGGCGATGTTGAGCGACTTGCCGCTGGATTAAGGCTTGCCTCAGGCCAGTATAAGAAGCTTATCCTGATGACAAAGGAACAAAACTGGCGGGACTTCGTGGGACGGCACAAGGATGATCCATGGGGGCACGCCTACCGAATATGCCGAGGCCGGAAAAAGACAACCGATCTTGGATGTCTTAGGTCGAACGGCGCGCTACTTACGACATGGCACGACTGCGCAGATATACTCCTCCGCAACTTCTTCCCTGTTGCGGAATCCACAGTGCGTGAGGGTATAACTCCTGCTGCTCCACCGACCCTCGAAGCCTTCGAGGTGGCAACCAGCGTCGCGAAGCTGAGAAGCCGGCGATCGCCGGGAATGGACGGCATCACGGGTGGGATCGTCAAGGAGGTATGGCGTGCTATCCCTCAGCACCTGACGAAGTTGTACTCTCGATGCCTCTCGGAAGGATATTTTCCTGCCGAGTGGAAACACCCGAGAGTGATACCGCTGGTAAAGGGGCCAGATAAGGACAGGAGCGATCCTGCCTCTTATCGTGGCATATGCCTTTTGCCAGTGTTCGGAAAGGTGCTGGAAGGGATCATGGTGAATCGACTGAAGGATGTGCTACCGGATGGCTGCAGATGGCAATTTGGATTTCGGCCTGGACGCTGCGTTGAGGATGCGTGGATGCACGCTAAAAACACCGTTTCCACCAGCCGCGAGAGGAGGGTGCTGGGAATCTTTGTTGATTTCAAGGGTGCCTTCGACAATGTTGAGTGGAACGCGGTGCTGGATCGGCTTATCGACGTCGGCTGTCGAGAGATAGACTTGTGGAAAAGTTATTTCTCCGGTCGAAGTGCCAGTATCATCAGCAGTTACGAAGCGGCCACAGTGTCGGTTACACGGGGCTGCCCGCAAGGGTCCGTCAGTGGTCCATTTATTTGGAACCTACTGATGGATGTGCTGCTTCAGCGCCTGGAGCCACATTGTGCTCTGAGCGCGTTTGCAGATGACTTGCTACTTTTCGTCGATGGGAATTCCCGTGCCGATCTGGAGCGAAAGGGTGAGCAGTTGATGGACATCGTGGGAGCCTGGGGAGCTGAGGTTGGAGTGAGTGTGTCAACCAGCAAGACGGCAATCATGTTGCTGAAAGGGAATCTTTCAGACACTAGGAGACCGACGGTACGGTTTGCTGGAGCAAGCCTGCCATACGTCACCAAATGCCGGTACCTTGGCATCTTAGTCGGCGAGCGGATGAGCTTTCTCCCGCATATCTCTGCTCTCAGAGATCGGCTGGCTGGAGTTGCCGGAGGGCTAGCACGGGTGCTCCGAGTCGATTGGGGGCTCAGCTCCCGTGCTAAGAGGACGATATACAGCGGACTCATGGTCCCCTGTGCACTCTTCGGTGCCTCGGTCTGGTACAAGGCGGCGAGCAAGGGCAAGTCCTTAAGACTCCTCACCTCGTGCCAGAGGACCATCCTATTAGGATGCCTACCGGTATGCCGCACAGTGTCCACGGTGGCACTGCAGGTGCTTGCTGGTGCTCCTCCAATGGATTTAGATGCTCACAGGATGGCAGTGAAGTTTAAGCTCAGAAAGCACGTTCCCCTGGACGAGAGCGACTGGCTCTATGGACAGGACTTGTCTGTGTTGGACTGGAAATCCAAGATGGCTCTGCTAGACGAATGTCTGCTAAATGAGTGGCAACTCAGATGGGACCAAGCGGCTCACGGTTTTGTGACTCGCCAGTTTTTCCCAGAGGCAGCGTTCGTCTACAAGAGGAAGGACTTTGTCTTCACCTTAAGAGCCGGATTCTTGCTGACAGGACACGGGTCGTTCAACGCTTTCCTCCATGGTAGAACCCTCAGCACCACAACCGCATGCTCATGTGGAGAGGAGAGTGAGGACTGGCTTCACGTACTATGTGAGTGCCGCCTCTATAGCGATTTGCGTGACTTGGATGCCCTTGGCATTGTTCGAGTCCAAGAACGATGGAACGTCGCAGGAGTAGTCGAGACCCCAGAACGGATGCGTCTCCTAGGAGCTTTTGCTGATGCTGCCTTCTCGAGGCGTAGGATGGAAGCGACGAGGGATGAACCGCAGGCGCCGGGACAATAGTCCCAAAACCCCCTTGCCGTGTGGCAACGGCGAAGAATACTGCCACAGCTTGTCATTGCTTGTCGTAGGAGGCGACTAATATGACATGGTTGCCCCATCCGAGCTTGTCGGAGCTGAAGGGGTGAGGCCCACCGAGCCTGAAATTTCGGTGCCACGGGTTGAGTGGTTCTCCAAGGCTACTCATTGAGGTCGGCCCCCTAGTGGGAGTTTCGTGGTGGCTGTGGTTGACACCTATATCGCGGGTAGAGTCCCCGGGCTCGACGTGGATGTTGCGTTAATACAACTCGGGTGCTGCGACCCAAAGAACAGTAGAGATTTTAGATAGATCTCGCCCCTATGCAAGGGGGAGTGCTTGCCCGACAAGCAAGTACTTAAATTGCTACTGGGGTGGTTGCTATGTACATAGCTATAGCTTCTAGTCCAGGGCGTTGGTTTGGCGCTTAACCCAGACCCTTGCATTATATACTCCCTTGTGGGTATATTAGAATGCCGTGGCTGTAATCCCTTCAGTGCGGAACACGTCACGTTAAATAAGTTCGGAGGGATCCGAGACACACCTGTCCCTATCTACTATCTAGCGAAACCACAGCCAAGGGAACGGGCTTGGAATAATTAGCGGGGAAAGAAGACCCTTTTGAGCTTGACTCTAATCTGGCAGTGTAAGGAGACATAAGAGGTGTAGAATAAGTGGGAGATATTAGACCTCGGTTTGGTATCGCCAATGAAATACCACTACTCTTATTGTTTCCTTACTTACTTGATTAAATGGAACGTGTATCATTTCCTAGCCATTATACGGATATATTTATTATATCTTATGGTATTGGGTTTTGATGCAAGCTTCTTGATCAAAGTATCACGAGTTTGTTATATATTCGCAAACAAATTCTTTAATAAAACGGTGCATTTATGTATTTTTGATTTGAAAATTTGGTATAACTCCAATTACTCAGGTATGATCCAATTCAAGGACATTGCCAGGTAGGGAGTTTGACTGGGGCGGTACATCTCTCAAATAATAACGGAGGTGTCCCAAGGCCAGCTCAGTGCGGACAGAAACCACACATAGAGCAAAAGGGCAAATGCTGACTTGATCTCGGTGTTCAGTACACACAGGGACAGCAAAAGCTCGGCCTATCGATCCTTTTGGTTTAAAGAGTTTTTAACAAGAGGTGTCAGAAAAGTTACCATAGGGATAACTGGCTTGTGGCGGCCAAGCGTTCATAGCGACGTCGCTTTTTGATCCTTCGATGTCGGCTCTTCCTATCATTGTGAAGCAAAATTCACCAAGCGTTGGATTGTTCACCCATGCAAGGGAACGTGAGCTGGGTTTAGACCGTCGTGAGACAGGTTAGTTTTACCCTACTAATGACAAAACGTTGTTGCGACAGCATTCCTGCGTAGTACGAGAGGAACCGCAGGTACGGACCAATGGCACAATACTTGTTCGAGCGAACAGTGGTATGACGCTACGTCCGTTGGATTATGCCTGAACGCCTCTAAGGTCGTATCCGTGCTGGACTGCAATGATAAATAAGGGGCAATTTGCATTGTATGGCTTCTAAACCATTTAAAGTTTATAATTTACTTTTTAAACGACAATGGATGTGATGCCAATGTAATTTGTAACATAGTAAATTGGGAGGATCTTTGATCACCTGATGCCGCGCTAGTTACATATAAAAGCATTATTTAATACAATGACAAAGCCTAGAATCAATTGTAAACGACTTTTGTAACAGGCAAGGTGTTGTAAGTGGTTGAGCAGCTGCCATACTGCGATCCACTGAAGCTTATCCTTTGCTTGATGATTCGATAATAAAATTGCATAATTTATTTGTTGTGTTGAACTTCTTATATAAAGTTCAACCAACAATCTATTTGTATGCATTGATTGTTTGCTTGGCTTTGTGGCGAATTTTTAATCCTTTATATATTACATTCCTAAGGTCTAGATTTTCAAGTAAGAGACCAATTTGATTAACATATCAATATAAGTACAACTCGACCATCTAATAATAACAATATGAATCGTCATCTTATTAGTGACGCGAAGATTGGCAAACATATAATATAAAAATATTCCTAAGGTCTAGATTTTCAAGTAAGAGACCAATTTGATTAACATATCAATATAAGTACAACTCGACCATCTAATAATAACAATATGAATCGTCATCTTATTAGTGACGCGAAGATTGGCAAACATATAATATAAAAATATTCCTAAGGTCTAGATTTTCAAGTAAGAGACCAATTTGATTAACATATCAATATAAGTACAACTCGACCATCTAATAATAACAATATGAATCGTCATCTTATTAGTGACGCGAAGATTGGCAAACATATAATATAAAAATATTCCTAAGGTCTAGATTTTCAAGTAAGAGACCAATTTGATTAACATATCAATATAAGTACAACTCGACCATCTAATAATAATATGAATCGTCATCTTATTAGTGACGCGAAGATTGGCAAACATATAATATAAAAATATTCCTAAGGTCTAGATTTTCAAGTAAGAGACCAATTTGATTAACATATCAATATAAGTACAACTCGACCATCTAATAATAATATGAATCGTCATCTTATTAGTGACGCGAAGATTGGCAAACATATAATATAAAAATATTCCTAAGGTCTAGATTTTCAAGTAAGAGACCAATTTGATTAACATATCAATATAAGTACAACTCGACCATCTAATAATAACAATATGAATCGTCATCTTTTTAGTGACGCGAAGATTGGCAAACATATAATATAAAAATATTCCTAAGGTCTAGAATCTTAAGCAATAGACCAATTCAACTAAGAGTTGACATATAAAAATATGTTCCTTTTAATGTTAGCAAAATTTTATCGTCACATACTGTTAGTGACGCGAACGTTTTTTTCTCCATGTTTATATGAATGTTTATTCAAAGGTAGAAAGGCAGGATCGTTATTTTATAAGTGAAGCGATAAAAAAATATTATGCAATAGGACATCTATTTATAAATATTTTTAAGTCTTAGAAATTCAAGTAAAGAGATTCAAGAAATTCATTCAACTTAGAGCGCACATATAATTAAAACTATTCCTGAGGTTTAGAAACCAAATTAAATAAAGAGGACATATAAACGTATGTGGTATTTTGATGGTAGTAAAAATGTATCGCGATATTATTAGTGACGCGACCAATTTTTATACTCTTTGCTCCATGTGCAAATATATCTAGTGTTTAGATAGTCAATTAAAAATGACAATTTTAACTAAAAGACTTAAAAAAGTGTTTGTCAAACTTATAATTTTGTCAATACTATATAAAACGCCAATCATATCCTTATAAAAGTAAATACGGTATATGGTTATAAATACAAAACCATATATAAATAAAAAAATGAAATCGTATGTATATGGCTTATAGGTATAATACCTATAAGGCATAATAATGTATAATATTAGCAAATATACATATAAAAGTGCATAAATTGTATAGATATGGCATAAAGAAGGCATTTATGAGAATAGCTAGTAGAATTTGCCCATACACTACTAGCGAAATGAGATATTTATACCTAGTGAGGGCGGCACTAGTACTATAAATTGTGGCAAAATAAATCTTATGCAAATGCATAGGATTTTGTCAATACCGTACAAAAAACTAAGTAAAACGTATGGATATTGAAAAATAAATGGATTATATTCATAAAATACGAATATTTCTTGCATTCTCTTGTTATACGAGAGAATATCATACGGAGCGGGCAGCCCCTAGTATAGTAAGCAGTCGAATGGGAGACAGCGTGTCCAAAAACACCTATAGGGAGGTGGTCGTTGGCGGACCTCTCCTCGTATTGGTCAAACTTATGATTTTGTCAATACTATATAAAACGCCAATCATATCCATATAAAAGTGAATACAGTATATGGATATGAATAAAAAACCATACATAAATAAAAAAAAATATGTATAAAAAATTATACATATATTTATATTAAGCAATCGTATGGATGTGGCTTATAGGTATAATACCTATAAGGCATAATAATGTATAATATAGCAAATATACATATAAAAGTGCATGAATTGTATAGATATGGCATATAAGTGACATATTTATGAGAATAGCTAGTAGAATTTGCCCATACACTACTAGCGAAATGAGATATTTATACCTAGTGAGGGCGGCACTAGTACTATAAATTGTGGCAAAATAAATCTTATGCAAATGCATAGGATTTTGTCAATACCGTACAAAAAACTAAGTAAAACGTATGGATATTGAAAAATAAATGGATTATATTCATAAAATACGAATATTTCTTGCATTCTCTTGTTATATGAGAGAATATCATACGGAGCGGGTAGCCCCTAGTATAGTAAGCAGTCGAATGGGAGACAGCGTGTCCAAAAACACCTATAGGGAGGTGGTCGTTGGCGGACCTCTCCTCGTATTGGTCAAACTTATGATTTTGTCAATACTATATAAAACGCCAATCATATCCATATAAAAGTGAATACAGTATATGGATATGAATAAAAAACCATACATAAATAAAAAAAAATATGTATAAAAAATTATACATATATTTATATTAAGCAATCGTATGGATGTGGCTTATAGGTATAATACCTATAAGGCATAATAATGTATAATATAGCAAATATACATATAAAAGTGCATGAATTGTATAGATATGGCATATAAGTGACATATTTATGAGAATAGCTAGTAGAATTTGCCCATACACTACTAGCGAAATGAGATATTTATACCTAGTGAGGGCGGCACTAGTACTATAAATTGTGGCAAAATAAATCTTATGCAAATGCATAGGATTTTGTCAATACCGTACAAAAAACTAAGTAAAACGTATGGATATTGAAAAATAAATGGATTATATTCATAAAATACGAATATTTCTTGCATTCTCTTGTTATATGAGAGAATATCATACGGAGCGGGTAGCCCCTAGTATAGTAAGCAGTCGAATGGGAGACAGCGTGTCCAAAAACACCTATAGGGAGGTGGTCGTTGGCGGACCTCTCCTCGTATTGGTCAAACTTATGATTTTGTCAATACTATATAAAACGCCAATCATATCCATATAAAATTGAATACAGTATATGGATATGAATAAAAAACCATACAAAAATAAAAAAAAAATATGTATAAAAAATTATACATATATTTATATTAAGCAATCGTATGGATGTGGCTTATAGGTATAATACCTATAAGGCATAATAATGTATAATATAGCAAATATACATATAAAAGTGCATGAATTGTATAGATATGGCATATAAGTGACATATTTATGAGAATAGCTAGTAGAATTTGCCCATACACTACTAGCGAAATGAGATATTTATACCTAGTGAGGGCGGCACTAGTACTATAAATTGTGGCAAAATAAATCTTATGCAAATGCATAGGATTTTGTCAATACCGTACAAAAAACTAAGTAAAACGTATGGATATTGAAAAATAAATGGATTATATTCATAAAATACGAATATTTCTTGCATTCTCTTGTTATATGAGAGAATATCATACGGAGCGGGTAGCCCCTAGTATAGTAAGCAGTCGAATGGGAGACAGCGTGTCCAAAAACACCTATAGGGAGGTGGTCGTTGGCGGACCTCTCCTCGTATTGGTCAAACTTATGATTTTGTCAATACTATATAAAACGCCAATCATATCCATATAAAAGTGAATACAGTATATGGATATGAATAAAAAACCATACATAAATAAAAAAAAAATATGTATAAAAAATTATACATATATTTATATTAAGCAATCGTATGGATGTGGCTTATAGGTATAATACCTATAAGGCATAATAATGTATAATATAGCAAATATACATATAAAAGTGCATGAATTGTATAGATATGGCATATAAGTGACATATTTATGAGAATAGCTAGTAGAATTTGCCCATACACTACTAGCGAAATGAGATATTTATACCTAGTGAGGGCGGCACTAGTACTATAAATTGTGGCAAAATAAATCTTATGCAAATGCATAGGATTTTGTCAATACCATACATAAACCGTATGGATATTGAGAAGTTAATAGATTACATCTATAATATGAGAAGTATTTTAGTATTCTTATTAAATAAGAGAATACTATAAGGGTGAGTGGCAAAGAGAATTGAATATACCCGAATGGGAGACAGCGTGTCCAAAAACTACTATAGGTGGTGTGGCAAATATGAGGAAGGCAATATATCCATATAATGAAAATAAAAGTGCGTTTTCTTATTATATAAGAGAACACTATATGGGTGAGTGGCAAAGTAAATTGAATATACCCGAATGGGAGACAGCGTGTCCAAAAACTACTATAGGTGGTGTGGCAAATATGAGGAAGGCAATATATCCATATAATGAAAATAAAAGTGCGTTTTCTTATTATATAAGAGAACACTATATGGGTGAGTGGCAAAGTAAATTGAATATACCCGAATGGGAGACAGCGTGTCCAAAAACTACTATAGGTGGTGTGGCAAATATGAGGAAGGCAATATATCCATATAATGAATATAAAAGTGCGTTGTCTTATTATATAAGAGAACACTATATGGGTGAGTGGCAAAGTAAATTGAATATACCCGAATGGGAGACAGCGTGTCCAAAAACTACTATAGGATGGTCAATGGGCCGGCCGTCTGCTATTGACATATGTCAGTAGAGAAGATATTATCCGTCAAATTTGTTTCTTTATTCATTTATTTGAATACGAGACTTGGCTCCGCGGTTAATATTTTAAGCCCAAAGATAATAACGTTGAAACAAAGGCCAAGTTTCTATTGTACATAGAATAACAAATTGTTTCCGAATTTTATCGTTAATTTTAGGAGGTAGGCTAACATGATTTATATTATATGTGTATTATTAAATAATAATAGTACATAAAAGTCTACCAAAGAAATATAAAAATGTAATTATGAATACATTTTCAATATTAATATCAACTTATATTGTTGATAATAAAAAATAGCTATTAAGAGAGTTATTTAAGAAATTATATAATATATAATAAAGAGTATATATATAAATAATATATAAGTATATATTATTTAAGAAATAAATATAGTAGTAATAATTATATATATACACTCGGTTCTATTTTATATATTACCAGAGACTTATATGGATATATATAGATAAATTTTAAATTTATCGTCAAAATACAAATGATTAACTCAATATCTTATATTGGTTAAACAAAAATTGTACATGTGTGGATACAATATATTATGTATGTCGAACAAAAATGATATTTTAGAATGAAATGTGCATATATAAAGAAAATATATGAAAAATAAATATTGTGTTTATAAAGAATATGATTCTTTTTGACATCAATAAAAACTTGTTATTATTAGTGGCGAAACAAGTATAAATTGGAAAACAAACGTATACGAATGCTATATAAAAATGGCCGTATTCGATAGAAATAAAATCTATAACAACATATATATTGCTAATTTCTATTCAAAAAATATGAATGAAATATGAATAAAAACATTATTCTGGTTGATCCTGCCAGTAGTTATATGCTTGTCTCAAAGATTAAGCCATGCATGTCTAAGTACACACGAATTAAAAGTGAAACCGCAAAAGGCTCATTATATCAGTTATGGTTCCTTAGATCGTTAACAGTTACTTGGATAACTGTGGTAATTCTAGAGCTAATACATGCAATTAAAACATGAACCTTATGGAACATGTGCTTTTATTAGGCTAAAACCAAGCGATCGCAAGATCGTTATATTGGTTGAACTCTAGATAACATGCAGATCGTATGGTCTTGTACCGACGACAGATCTTTCAAATGTCTGCCCTATCAACTTTTGATGGTAGTATCTAGGACTACCATGGTTGCAACGGGTAACGGGGAATCAGGGTTCGATTCCGGAGAGGGAGCCTGAGAAACGGCTACCACATCTAAGGAAGGCAGCAGGCGCGTAAATTACCCACTCCCAGCTCGGGGAGGTAGTGACGAAAAATAACAATACAGGACTCATATCCGAGGCCCTGTAATTGGAATGAGTACACTTTAAATCCTTTAACAAGGACCAATTGGAGGGCAAGTCTGGTGCCAGCAGCCGCGGTAATTCCAGCTCCAATAGCGTATATTAAAGTTGTTGCGGTTAAAACGTTCGTAGTTGAACTTGTGCTTCATACGGGTAGTACAACTTACAATTGTGGTTAGTACTATACCTTTATGTATGTAAGCGTATTACCGGTGGAGTTCTTACATGTGCTTAGATACTTGTATTTTTTCATATGTTCCTCCTATTTAAAAACCTGCATTAGTGCTCTTAAACGAGTGTTATTGTGGGCCGGTACAATTACTTTGAACAAATTAGAGTGCTTAAAGCAGGCTTCAAATGCCTGAATATTCTGTGCATGGGATAATGAAATAAGACCTCTGTTCTGCTTTCATTGGTTTTCAGATCAAGAGGTAATGATTAATAGAAGCAGTTTGGGGGCATTAGTATTACGACGCGAGAGGTGAAATTCTTGGACCGTCGTAAGACTAACTTAAGCGAAAGCATTTGCCAAAGATGTTTTCATTAATCAAGAACGAAAGTTAGAGGTTCGAAGGCGATCAGATACCGCCCTAGTTCTAACCATAAACGATGCCAGCTAGCAATTGGGTGTAGCTACTTTTATGGCTCTCTCAGTCGCTTCCCGGGAAACCAAAGCTTTTGGGCTCCGGGGGAAGTATGGTTGCAAAGCTGAAACTTAAAGGAATTGACGGAAGGGCACCACCAGGAGTGGAGCCTGCGGCTTAATTTGACTCAACACGGGAAAACTTACCAGGTCCGAACATAAGTGTGTAAGACAGATTGATAGCTCTTTCTCGAATCTATGGGTGGTGGTGCATGGCCGTTCTTAGTTCGTGGAGTGATTTGTCTGGTTAATTCCGATAACGAACGAGACTCAAATATATTAAATAGATATCTTCAGGATTATGGTGTTGAAGCTTATATAGCCTTCATTCATGGTGGCAGTAAAATGTTTATTGTGTTTGAATGTGTTTATATAAGTGGAGCCGTACCTGTTGGTTTGTCCCATTATAAGGACACTAGCTTCTTAAATGGACAAATTGCGTCTAGCAATAATGAGATTGAGCAATAACAGGTCTGTGATGCCCTTAGATGTCCTGGGCTGCACGCGCGCTACAATGAAAGTATCAACGTGTATTTCCTAGACCGAGAGGTCCGGGTAAACCGCTGAACCACTTTCATGCTTGGGATTGTGAACTGAAACTGTTCACATGAACTTGGAATTCCCAGTAAGTGTGAGTCATTAACTCGCATTGATTACGTCCCTGCCCTTTGTACACACCGCCCGTCGCTACTACCGATTGAATTATTTAGTGAGGTCTCCGGACGTGATCACTGTGACGCCTTGCGTGTTACGGTTGTTTCGCAAAAGTTGACCGAACTTGATTATTTAGAGGAAGTAAAAGTCGTAACAAGGTTTCCGTAGGTGAACCTGCGGAAGGATCATTAATGTTTTAATATCCTTACCGTTAATAAAATATTTGTTTATATTATAATAAATACATTATAGTATTACAAATAAAATATGAATTGCCAAAATGTATATGAGATCTATTATAGATCAAATGAAATTTCGAACAAGCAAATCGAAATAATGCAAATATTAAAATTATATATTGTATTTAATACATATGAGAGAAATTAATAAGCAGCCAAAGCAAACAAATAAAAATTCGAACAAGCAAATCGAATTATTAAAATAATAATATTAAATTATTATTGTATATCCTTACCGTTAATAAAATATTTGTTTATATTATAATAAATACATTATAATAATACAAATAAAATATGAATTGCCAAAATGTATATGAGATCTAATATAGATCAAATAAAATTTCGAACAAGCAAATCGAAATAATGCAAATATTAAAATTATATATTGTATTTAATACATATGAGAGAAATAATAAGCAGCCAAAGCAAACAAATAAAAATTCGAACAAGCAAATCGAATTATTAAAATAATAATATTAAATTATTATTGTATATCCTTACCGTTAATAAAATATTTGTTTATATTATAATAAATACATTATAGTAATACAAATAAAATATGAATTGCCAAAATGTATATGATCTAATATAGATCAAATGAAATTTCGAACAAGCAAATCGAAATAATGCAAATATTAAAATTATATATTGTATTTAATACATATGAGAGAAATAATAAGCAGCCAAAACAAACAAATAAAAATTCGAACAAGCAAATCGAATTATTAAAATAATAATATTAAATTATTATTGTATATAAACACAATTAAAATACTGTGTGTATATGGACCATAATATACACGCGTTGCGATATGTATTGTTCATCTCAGTTATGCGCATACATTGGATAATGCAACAACCTAAAATGTACAATGTTGTACCTGGTTTTATACAGGTTAATGTTTTATATAAATTTCAATTTATATCGCTAAAAAAGTATTAATATATATATATATATATTTATTTACAATAAATGCAATTTAAAAAGAAATACTTTGATATATATTGGTTATATAAAACTAAGACATTTCGCAGCATTCGTTTTAGGTATAAAAATAAATTTATTGAAGGAATTGATATATGCCAGTAAAATGGTGTATTTTTAATTTCTTTCAATAAAAACATATTTGACAAAATTAAGAAACCAATTTATAAAACTCTAAGCGGTGGATCACTCGGCTCATGGGTCGATGAAGAACGCAGCAAACTGTGCGTCATCGTGTGAACTGCAGGACACATGAACATCGACATTTTGAACGCATATCGCAGTCCATGCTGTTATGTACTTTAATTAATTTTATAGTGCTGCTTGGACTACATATGGTTGAGGGTTGTAAGACTATGCTAATTAAGTTGCTTATACAAATTTTATAATGAAATTTTATAAGCATATGGTATATTATTGGATAATAATAATTTAATTATTTTATTCATAATATTAAAAAATATATGAAAAACATTATCTCACATTAGTAAATAATTTGAATGTGAAAAACGAAGAGAAATATTTTCTTTTTCAATCAAATGATACTGAGAAATGTCTAGCATAAAAATTTATCTAGAATTGTCTCTTATTAATGATTAGAAAATAGAAAACCGTTGACAATATTATTGTTCTTCGTTGATTCGTTAAATCAAACAAATGCCATTTATATACAGATATTATTAATATAACGAATTTAATAAAATGTTTTATCATTATATATAAAGAATTAATTGCATATAAAAGTTATACACAACCTCAACTCATATGGGACTACCCCCTGAATTTAAGCATATTAATTAGGGGAGGAAAAGAAACTAACAAGGATTTTCTTAGTAGCGGCGAGCGAAAAGAAATCAGTTCAGCACTAAGTCACTTTGTCTATATGGCAAATGTGAGATGCAGTGTATGGAGCGTCAATATTCTAGTATGAGAAATTAACGATTTAAGTCCTTCTTAAATGAGGCCATTTACCCATAGAGGGTGCCAGGCCCGTATAACGTTAATGATTACTAGATGATGTTTCCAAAGAGTCGTGTTGCTTGATAGTGCAGCACTAAGTGGGTGGTAAACTCCATCTAAAACTAAATATAACCATGAGACCGATAGTAAACAAGTACCGTGAGGGAAAGTTGAAAAGAACTCTGAATAGAGAGTTAAACAGTACGTGAAACTGCTTAGAGGTTAAGCCCGATGAACCTGAATATCCGTTATGGAAAATTCATCATTAGAATTGTAATATTTAAACAATATTATGATAATAGTGTGCATTTTTTCCATATAAGGACATTGTAATCTATTAGCATACCAAATTTATCATAAAATATAACTTATAGTTTATTCAAATTAATTTGCTTGCATTTTAACACAGAATAAATGTTATTAATTTGATAAAGTGCTGATAGATTTATATGAATACAGTGCGTTAATTTTTCGGAATTATATAATGGCATAATTATCATTGATTTTTGTGTTTATTATATGCACTTGTAGGATTAACAATGCGAAAGATTCAGGATACCTTCGGGACCCGTCTTGAAACACGGACCAAGGAGTCTAACATATGTGCAAGTTATTGGGATATAAACCTAATAGCGTAATTAACTTGACTAATAATGGGATTAGTTTTTTAACTATTTATAGCTAATTAACACAATCCCGGGGCGTTCTATATAGTTATGTATAATGATATTTATATTATTTATGCCTCTAACTGGAACGTACCTTGAGCATATATGCTGTGACCCGAAAGATGGTGAACTATACTTGATCAGGTTGAAGTCAGGGGAAACCCTGATGGAAGACCGAAACAGTTCTGACGTGCAAATCGATTGTCAGAATTGAGTATAGGGGCGAAAGACCAATCGAACCATCTAGTAGCTGGTTCCTTCCGAAGTTTCCCTCAGGATAGCTGGTGCATTTTAATATTATATAAAATAATCTTATCTGGTAAAGCGAATGATTAGAGGCCTTAGGGTCGAAACGATCTTAACCTATTCTCAAACTTTAAATGGGTAAGAACCTTAACTTTCTTGATATGAAGTTCAAGGTTATGATATAATGTGCCCAGTGGGCCACTTTTGGTAAGCAGAACTGGCGCTGTGGGATGAACCAAACGTAATGTTACGGTGCCCAAATTAACAACTCATGCAGATACCATGAAAGGCGTTGGTTGCTTAAAACAGCAGGACGGTGATCATGGAAGTCGAAATCCGCTAAGGAGTGTGTAACAACTCACCTGCCGAAGCAACTAGCCCTTAAAATGGATGGCGCTTAAGTTGTATACCTATACATTACCGCTAAAGTAGATGATTTATATTACTTGTAATATAAATTTTGAAACTTTAGTGAGTAGGAAGGTACAATGGTATGCGTAGAAGTGTTTGGCGTAAGCCTGCATGGAGCTGCCATTGGTACAGATCTTGGTGGTAGTAGCAAATAATCGAATGAGACCTTGGAGGACTGAAGTGGAGAAGGGTTTCGTGTGAACAGTGGTTGATCACGAGTTAGTCGGTCCTAAGTTCAAGGCGAAAGCCGAAAATTTTCAAGTAAAATACAAATGCCAAACAAATATATATATTATATAAAATCTAGCTAAATTAATATACTTGAATAATTTTGAACGAAAGGGAATACGGTTCCAATTCCGTAACCTGTTGAGTATCCGTTTGTTATTAAATATGGGCCTCGTGCTCATCCTGGCAACAGGAACGACCATAAAGAAGCCGTCGAGAGATATCGGAAGAGTTTTCTTTTCTGTTTTATAGCCGTACTACCATGGAAGTCTTTCGCAGAGAGATATGGTAGATGGGCTAGAAGAGCATGACATATACTGTTGTGTCGATATTTTCTCCTCGGACCTTGAAAATTTATGGTGGGGACACGCAAACTTCTCAACAGGCCGTACCAATATCCGCAGCTGGTCTCCAAGGTGAAGAGTCTCTAGTCGATAGAATAATGTAGGTAAGGGAAGTCGGCAAATTAGATCCGTAACTTCGGGATAAGGATTGGCTCTGAAGATTGAGATAGTCGGGCTTGATTGGGAAACAATAACATGGTTTATGTGCTCGTTCTGGGTAAATAGAGTTTCTAGCATTTATGTTAGTTACTTGTTCCCCGGATAGTTTAGTTACGTAGCCAATTGTGGAACTTTCTTGCTAAAATTTTTAAGAATACTAATTGGGTTAAACCAATTAGTTCTTATTAATTATAACGATTATCAATTAACAATCAATTCAGAACTGGCACGGACTTGGGGAATCCGACTGTCTAATTAAAACAAAGCATTGTGATGGCCCTAGCGGGTGTTGACACAATGTGATTTCTGCCCAGTGCTCTGAATGTCAAAGTGAAGAAATTCAAGTAAGCGCGGGTCAACGGCGGGAGTAACTATGACTCTCTTAAGGTAGCCAAATGCCTCGTCATCTAATTAGTGACGCGCATGAATGGATTAACGAGATTCCTACTGTCCCTATCTACTATCTAGCGAAACCACAGCCAAGGGAACGGGCTTGGAATAATTAGCGGGGAAAGAAGACCCTTTTGAGCTTGACTCTAATCTGGCAGTGTAAGGAGACATAAGAGGTGTAGAATAAGTGGGAGATATTAGACCTCGGTTTGGTATCGCCAATGAAATACCACTACTCTTATTGTTTCCTTACTTACTTGATTAAATGGAACGTGTATCATTTCCTAGCCATTATACGGATATATTTATTATATCTTATGGTATTGGGTTTTGATGCAAGCTTCTTGATCAAAGTATCACGAGTTTGTTATATATTCGCAAACAAATTCTTTAATAAAACGGTGCATTTATGTATTTTTGATTTGAAAATTTGGTATAACTCCAATTACTCAGGTATGATCCAATTCAAGGACATTGCCAGGTAGGGAGTTTGACTGGGGCGGTACATCTCTCAAATAATAACGGAGGTGTCCCAAGGCCAGCTCAGTGCGGACAGAAACCACACATAGAGCAAAAGGGCAAATGCTGACTTGATCTCGGTGTTCAGTACACACAGGGACAGCAAAAGCTCGGCCTATCGATCCTTTTGGTTTAAAGAGTTTTTAACAAGAGGTGTCAGAAAAGTTACCATAGGGATAACTGGCTTGTGGCGGCCAAGCGTTCATAGCGACGTCGCTTTTTGATCCTTCGATGTCGGCTCTTCCTATCATTGTGAAGCAAAATTCACCAAGCGTTGGATTGTTCACCCATGCAAGGGAACGTGAGCTGGGTTTAGACCGTCGTGAGACAGGTTAGTTTTACCCTACTAATGACAAAACGTTGTTGCGACAGCATTCCTGCGTAGTACGAGAGGAACCGCAGGTACGGACCAATGGCACAATACTTGTTCGAGCGAACAGTGGTATGACGCTACGTCCGTTGGATTATGCCTGAACGCCTCTAAGGTCGTATCCGTGCTGGACTGCAATGATAAATAAGGGGCAATTTGCATTGTATGGCTTCTAAACCATTTAAAGTTTATAATTTACTTTTTAAACGACAATGGATGTGATGCCAATGTAATTTGTAACATAGTAAATTGGGAGGATCTTTGATCACCTGATGCCGCGCTAGTTACATATAAAAGCATTATTTAATACAATGACAAAGCCTAGAATCAATTGTAAACGACTTTTGTAACAGGCAAGGTGTTGTAAGTGGTTGAGCAGCTGCCATACTGCGATCCACTGAAGCTTATCCTTTGCTTGATGATTCGATAATAAAATTGCATAATTTATTTGTTGTGTTGAACTTCTTATATAAAGTTCAACCAACAATCTATTTGTATGCATTGATTGTTTGCTTGGCTTTGTGGCGAATTTTTAATCCTTTATATATTACATTCCTAAGGTCTAGATTTTCAAGTAAGAGACCAATTTGATTAACATATCAATATAAGTACAACTCGACCATCTAATAATAACAATATGAATCGTCATCTTATTAGTGACGCGAAGATTGGCAAACATATAATATAAAAATATTCCTAAGGTCTAGATTTTCAAGTAAGAGACCAATTTGATTAACATATCAATATAAGTACAACTCGACCATCTAATAATAACAATATGAATCGTCATCTTATTAGTGACGCGAAGATTGGCAAACATATAATATAAAAATATTCCTAAGGTCTAGATTTTCAAGTAAGAGACCAATTTGATTAACATATCAATATAAGTACAACTCGACCATCTAATAATAACAATATGAATCGTCATCTTATTAGTGACGCGAAGATTGGCAAACATATAATATAAAAATATTCCTAAGGTCTAGATTTTCAAGTAAGAGACCAATTTGATTAACATATCAATATAAGTACAACTCGACCATCTAATAATAATATGAATCGTCATCTTATTAGTGACGCGAAGATTGGCAAACATATAATATAAAAATATTCCTAAGGTCTAGATTTTCAAGTAAGAGACCAATTTGATTAACATATCAATATAAGTACAACTCGACCATCTAATAATAATATGAATCGTCATCTTATTAGTGACGCGAAGATTGGCAAACATATAATATAAAAATATTCCTAAGGTCTAGATTTTCAAGTAAGAGACCAATTTGATTAACATATCAATATAAGTACAACTCGACCATCTAATAATAACAATATGAATCGTCATCTTTTTAGTGACGCGAAGATTGGCAAACATATAATATAAAAATATTCCTAAGGTCTAGAATCTTAAGCAATAGACCAATTCAACTAAGAGTTGACATATAAAAATATGTTCCTTTTAATGTTAGCAAAATTTTATCGTCACATACTGTTAGTGACGCGAACGTTTTTTTCTCCATGTTTATATGAATGTTTATTCAAAGGTAGAAAGGCAGGATCGTTATTTTATAAGTGAAGCGATAAAAAAATATTATGCAATAGGACATCTATTTATAAATATTTTTAAGTCTTAGAAATTCAAGTAAAGAGATTCAAGAAATTCATTCAACTTAGAGCGCACATATAATTAAAACTATTCCTGAGGTTTAGAAACCAAATTAAATAAAGAGGACATATAAACGTATGTGGTATTTTGATGGTAGTAAAAATGTATCGCGATATTATTAGTGACGCGACCAATTTTTATACTCTTTGCTCCATGTGCAAATATATCTAGTGCTTAGATAGTCAATTAAAAATGACAATTTTAACTAAAAGACTTAAAAAAGTGTTTGTCAAACTTATAATTTTGTCAATACTATATAAAACGCCAATCATATCCTTATAAAAGTAAATACGGTATATGGTTATAAATACAAAACCATATATAAATAAAAAAATGAAATCGTATGTATATGGCTTATAGGTATAATACCTATAAGGCATAATAATGTATAATATTAGCAAATATACATATAAAAGTGCATAAATTGTATAGATATGGCATAAAGAAGGCATTTATGAGAATAGCTAGTAGAATTTGCCCATACACTACTAGCGAAATGAGATATTTATACCTAGTGAGGGCGGCACTAGTACTATAAATTGTGGCAAAATAAATCTTATGCAAATGCATAGGATTTTGTCAATACCGTACAAAAAACTAAGTAAAACGTATGGATATTGAAAAATAAATGGATTATATTCATAAAATACGAATATTTCTTGCATTCTCTTGTTATACGAGAGAATATCATACGGAGCGGGCAGCCCCTAGTATAGTAAGCAGTCGAATGGGAGACAGCGTGTCCAAAAACACCTATAGGGAGGTGGTCGTTGGCGGACCTCTCCTCGTATTGGTCAAACTTATGATTTTGTCAATACTATATAAAACGCCAATCATATCCATATAAAAGTGAATACAGTATATGGATATGAATAAAAAACCATACATAAATAAAAAAAAAATATGTATAAAAAATTATACATATATTTATATTAAGCAATCGTATGGATGTGGCTTATAGGTATAATACCTATAAGGCATAATAATGTATAATATAGCAAATATACATATAAAAGTGCATGAATTGTATAGATATGGCATATAAGTGACATATTTATGAGAATAGCTAGTAGAATTTGCCCATACACTACTAGCGAAATGAGATATTTATACCTAGTGAGGGCGGCACTAGTACTATAAATTGTGGCAAAATAAATCTTATGCAAATGCATAGGATTTTGTCAATACCGTACAAAAAACTAAGTAAAACGTATGGATATTGAAAAATAAATGGATTATATTCATAAAATACGAATATTTCTTGCATTCTCTTGTTATATGAGAGAATATCATACGGAGCGGGTAGCCCCTAGTATAGTAAGCAGTCGAATGGGAGACAGCGTGTCCAAAAACACCTATAGGGAGGTGGTCGTTGGCGGACCTCTCCTCGTATTGGTCAAACTTATGATTTTGTCAATACTATATAAAACGCCAATCATATCCATATAAAAGTGAATACAGTATATGGATATGAATAAAAAACCATACATAAATAAAAAAAAATATGTATAAAAAATTATACATATATTTATATTAAGCAATCGTATGGATGTGGCTTATAGGTATAATACCTATAAGGCATAATAATGTATAATATAGCAAATATACATATAAAAGTGCATGAATTGTATAGATATGGCATATAAGTGACATATTTATGAGAATAGCTAGTAGAATTTGCCCATACACTACTAGCGAAATGAGATATTTATACCTAGTGAGGGCGGCACTAGTACTATAAATTGTGGCAAAATAAATCTTATGCAAATGCATAGGATTTTGTCAATACCGTACAAAAAACTAAGTAAAACGTATGGATATTGAAAAATAAATGGATTATATTCATAAAATACGAATATTTCTTGCATTCTCTTGTTATATGAGAGAATATCATACGGAGCGGGTAGCCCCTAGTATAGTAAGCAGTCGAATGGGAGACAGCGTGTCCAAAAACACCTATAGGGAGGTGGTCGTTGGCGGACCTCTCCTCGTATTGGTCAAACTTATGATTTTGTCAATACTATATAAAACGCCAATCATATCCATATAAAATTGAATACAGTATATGGATATGAATAAAAAACCATACAAAAATAAAAAAAAAATATGTATAAAAAATTATACATATATTTATATTAAGCAATCGTATGGATGTGGCTTATAGGTATAATACCTATAAGGCATAATAATGTATAATATAGCAAATATACATATAAAAGTGCATGAATTGTATAGATATGGCATATAAGTGACATATTTATGAGAATAGCTAGTAGAATTTCCCCATACACTACTAGCGAAATGAGATATTTATACCTAGTGAGGGCGGCACTAGTACTATAAATTGTGGCAAAATAAATCTTATGCAAATGCATAGGATTTTGTCAATACCGTACAAAAAACTAAGTAAAACGTATGGATATTGAAAAATAAATGGATTATATTCATAAAATACGAATATTTCTTGCATTCTCTTGTTATATGAGAGAATATCATACGGAGCGGGTAGCCCCTAGTATAGTAAGCAGTCGAATGGGAGACAGCGTGTCCAAAAACACCTATAGGGAGGTGGTCGTTGGCGGACCTCTCCTCGTATTGGTCAAACTTATGATTTTGTCAATACTATATAAAACGCCAATCATATCCATATAAAAGTGAATACAGTATATGGATATGAATAAAAAACCATACATAAATAAAAAAAAAATATGTATAAAAAATTATACATATATTTATATTAAGCAATCGTATGGATGTGGCTTATAGGTATAATACCTATAAGGCATAATAATGTATAATATAGCAAATATACATATAAAAGTGCATGAATTGTATAGATATGGCATATAAGTGACATATTTATGAGAATAGCTAGTAGAATTTGCCCATACACTACTAGCGAAATGAGATATTTATACCTAGTGAGGGCGGCACTAGTACTATAAATTGTGGCAAAATAAATCTTATGCAAATGCATAGGATTTTGTCAATACCGTACAAAAAACTAAGTAAAACGTATGGATATTGAAAAATAAATGGATTATATTCATAAAATACGAATATTTCTTGCATTCTCTTGTTATATGAGAGAATATCATACGGAGCGGGTAGCCCCTAGTATAGTAAGCAGTCGAATGGGAGACAGCGTGTCCAAAAACACCTATAGGGAGGTGGTCGTTGGCGGACCTCTCCTCGTATTGGTCAAACTTATGATTTTGTCAATACTATATAAAACGCCAATCATATCCATATAAAAGTGAATACAGTATATGGATATGAATAAAAAACCATACATAAATAAAAAAAAATATGTATAAAAAATTATACATATATTTATATTAAGCAATCGTATGGATGTGGCTTATAGGTATAATACCTATAAGGCATAATAATGTATAATATAGCAAATATACATATAAAAGTGCATGAATTGTATAGATATGGCATATAAGTGACATATTTATGAGAATAGCTAGTAGAATTTGCCCATACACTACTAGCGAAATGAGATATTTATACCTAGTGAGGGCGGCACTAGTACTATAAATTGTGGCAAAATAAATCTTATGCAAATGCATAGGATTTTGTCAATACCGTACAAAAAACTAAGTAAAACGTATGGATATTGAAAAATAAATGGATTATATTCATAAAATACGAATATTTCTTGCATTCTCTTGTTATATGAGAGAATATCATACGGAGCGGGTAGCCCCTAGTATAGTAAGCAGTCGAATGGGAGACAGCGTGTCCAAAAACACCTATAGGGAGGTGGTCGTTGGCGGACCTCTCCTCGTATTGGTCAAACTTATGATTTTGTCAATACTATATAAAACGCCAATCATATCCATATAAAATTGAATACAGTATATGGATATGAATAAAAAACCATACAAAAATAAAAAAAAAATATGTATAAAAAATTATACATATATTTATATTAAGCAATCGTATGGATGTGGCTTATAGGTATAATACCTATAAGGCATAATAATGTATAATATAGCAAATATACATATAAAAGTGCATGAATTGTATAGATATGGCATATAAGTGACATATTTATGAGAATAGCTAGTAGAATTTCCCCATACACTACTAGCGAAATGAGATATTTATACCTAGTGAGGGCGGCACTAGTACTATAAATTGTGGCAAAATAAATCTTATGCAAATGCATAGGATTTTGTCAATACCGTACAAAAAACTAAGTAAAACGTATGGATATTGAAAAATAAATGGATTATATTCATAAAATACGAATATTTCTTGCATTCTCTTGTTATATGAGAGAATATCATACGGAGCGGGTAGCCCCTAGTATAGTAAGCAGTCGAATGGGAGACAGCGTGTCCAAAAACACCTATAGGGAGGTGGTCGTTGGCGGACCTCTCCTCGTATTGGTCAAACTTATGATTTTGTCAATACTATATAAAACGCCAATCATATCCATATAAAAGTGAATACAGTATATGGATATGAATAAAAAACCATACATAAATAAAAAAAAAATATGTATAAAAAATTATACATATATTTATATTAAGCAATCGTATGGATGTGGCTTATAGGTATAATACCTATAAGGCATAATAATGTATAATATAGCAAATATACATATAAAAGTGCATGAATTGTATAGATATGGCATATAAGTGACATATTTATGAGAATAGCTAGTAGAATTTGCCCATACACTACTAGCGAAATGAGATATTTATACCTAGTGAGGGCGGCACTAGTACTATAAATTGTGGCAAAATAAATCTTATGCAAATGCATAGGATTTTGTCAATACCGTACAAAAAACTAAGTAAAACGTATGGATATTGAAAAATAAATGGATTATATTCATAAAATACGAATATTTCTTGCATTCTCTTGTTATATGAGAGAATATCATACGGAGCGGGTAGCCCCTAGTATAGTAAGCAGTCGAATGGGAGACAGCGTGTCCAAAAACACCTATAGGGAGGTGGTCGTTGGCGGACCTCTCCTCGTATTGGTCAAACTTATGATTTTGTCAATACTATATAAAACGCCAATCATATCCATATAAAAGTGAATACAGTATATGGATATGAATAAAAAACCATACATAAATAAAAAAAAATATGTATAAAAAATTATACATATATTTATATTAAGCAATCGTATGGATGTGGCTTATAGGTATAATACCTATAAGGCATAATAATGTATAATATAGCAAATATACATATAAAAGTGCATGAATTGTATAGATATGGCATATAAGTGACATATTTATGAGAATAGCTAGTAGAATTTGCCCATACACTACTAGCGAAATGAGATATTTATACCTAGTGAGGGCGGCACTAGTACTATAAATTGTGGCAAAATAAATCTTATGCAAATGCATAGGATTTTGTCAATACCGTACAAAAAACTAAGTAAAACGTATGGATATTGAAAAATAAATGGATTATATTCATAAAATACGAATATTTCTTGCATTCTCTTGTTATATGAGAGAATATCATACGGAGCGGGTAGCCCCTAGTATAGTAAGCAGTCGAATGGGAGACAGCGTGTCCAAAAACACCTATAGGGAGGTGGTCGTTGGCGGACCTCTCCTCGTATTGGTCAAACTTATGATTTTGTCAATACTATATAAAACGCCAATCATATCCATATAAAATTGAATACAGTATATGGATATGAATAAAAAACCATACAAAAATAAAAAAAAAATATGTATAAAAAATTATACATATATTTATATTAAGCAATCGTATGGATGTGGCTTATAGGTATAATACCTATAAGGCATAATAATGTATAATATAGCAAATATACATATAAAAGTGCATGAATTGTATAGATATGGCATATAAGTGACATATTTATGAGAATAGCTAGTAGAATTTCCCCATACACTACTAGCGAAATGAGATATTTATACCTAGTGAGGGCGGCACTAGTACTATAAATTGTGGCAAAATAAATCTTATGCAAATGCATAGGATTTTGTCAATACCGTACAAAAAACTAAGTAAAACGTATGGATATTGAAAAATAAATGGATTATATTCATAAAATACGAATATTTCTTGCATTCTCTTGTTATATGAGAGAATATCATACGGAGCGGGTAGCCCCTAGTATAGTAAGCAGTCGAATGGGAGACAGCGTGTCCAAAAACACCTATAGGGAGGTGGTCGTTGGCGGACCTCTCCTCGTATTGGTCAAACTTATGATTTTGTCAATACTATATAAAACGCCAATCATATCCATATAAAAGTGAATACAGTATATGGATATGAATAAAAAACCATACATAAATAAAAAAAAAATATGTATAAAAAATTATACATATATTTATATTAAGCAATCGTATGGATGTGGCTTATAGGTATAATACCTATAAGGCATAATAATGTATAATATAGCAAATATACATATAAAAGTGCATGAATTGTATAGATATGGCATATAAGTGACATATTTATGAGAATAGCTAGTAGAATTTGCCCATACACTACTAGCGAAATGAGATATTTATACCTAGTGAGGGCGGCACTAGTACTATAAATTGTGGCAAAATAAATCTTATGCAAATGCATAGGATTTTGTCAATACCATACATAAACCGTATGGATATTGAGAAGTTAATAGATTACATCTATAATATGAGAAGTATTTTAGTATTCTTATTAAATAAGAGAATACTATAAGGGTGAGTGGCAAAGAGAATTGAATATACCCGAATGGGAGACAGCGTGTCCAAAAACTACTATAGGTGGTGTGGCAAATATGAGGAAGGCAATATATCCATATAATGAAAATAAAAGTGCGTTTTCTTATTATATAAGAGAACACTATATGGGTGAGTGGCAAAGTAAATTGAATATACCCGAATGGGAGACAGCGTGTCCAAAAACTACTATAGGTGGTGTGGCAAATATGAGGAAGGCAATATATCCATATAATGAAAATAAAAGTGCGTTTTCTTATTATATAAGAGAACACTATATGGGTGAGTGGCAAAGTAAATTGAATATACCCGAATGGGAGACAGCGTGTCCAAAAACTACTATAGGTGGTGTGGCAAATATGAGGAAGGCAATATATCCATATAATGAATATAAAAGTGCGTTGTCTTATTATATAAGAGAACACTATATGGGTGAGTGGCAAAGTAAATTGAATATACCCGAATGGGAGACAGCGTGTCCAAAAACTACTATAGGATGGTCAATGGGCCGGCCGTCTGCTATTGACATATGTCAGTAGAGAAGATATTATCCGTCAAATTTGTTTCTTTATTCATTTATTTGAATACGAGACTTGGCTCCGCGGTTAATATTTTAAGCCCAAAGATAATAACGTTGAAACAAAGGCCAAGTTTCTATTGTACATAGAATAACAAATTGTTTCCGAATTTTATCGTTAATTTTAGGAGGTAGGCTAACATGATTTATATTATATGTGTATTATTAAATAATAATAGTACATAAAAGTCTACCAAAGAAATATAAAAATGTAATTATGAATACATTTTCAATATTAATATCAACTTATATTGTTGATAATAAAAAATAGCTATTAAGAGAGTTATTTAAGAAATTATATAATATATAATAAAGAGTATATATATAAATAATATATAAGTATATATTATTTAAGAAATAAATATAGTAGTAATAATTATATATATACACTCGGTTCTATTTTATATATTACCAGAGACTTATATGGATATATATAGATAAATTTTAAATTTATCGTCAAAATACAAATGATTAACTCAATATCTTATATTGGTTAAACAAAAATTGTACATGTGTGGATACAATATATTATGTATGTCGAACAAAAATGATATTTTAGAATGAAATGTGCATATATAAAGAAAATATATGAAAAATAAATATTGTGTTTATAAAGAATATGATTCTTTTTGACATCAATAAAAACTTGTTATTATTAGTGGCGAAACAAGTATAAATTGGAAAACAAACGTATACGAATGCTATATAAAAATGGCCGTATTCGATAGAAATAAAATCTATAACAACATATATATTGCTAATTTCTATTCAAAAAATATGAATGAAATATGAATAAAAACATTATTCTGGTTGATCCTGCCAGTAGTTATATGCTTGTCTCAAAGATTAAGCCATGCATGTCTAAGTACACACGAATTAAAAGTGAAACCGCAAAAGGCTCATTATATCAGTTATGGTTCCTTAGATCGTTAACAGTTACTTGGATAACTGTGGTAATTCTAGAGCTAATACATGCAATTAAAACATGAACCTTATGGAACATGTGCTTTTATTAGGCTAAAACCAAGCGATCGCAAGATCGTTATATTGGTTGAACTCTAGATAACATGCAGATCGTATGGTCTTGTACCGACGACAGATCTTTCAAATGTCTGCCCTATCAACTTTTGATGGTAGTATCTAGGACTACCATGGTTGCAACGGGTAACGGGGAATCAGGGTTCGATTCCGGAGAGGGAGCCTGAGAAACGGCTACCACATCTAAGGAAGGCAGCAGGCGCGTAAATTACCCACTCCCAGCTCGGGGAGGTAGTGACGAAAAATAACAATACAGGACTCATATCCGAGGCCCTGTAATTGGAATGAGTACACTTTAAATCCTTTAACAAGGACCAATTGGAGGGCAAGTCTGGTGCCAGCAGCCGCGGTAATTCCAGCTCCAATAGCGTATATTAAAGTTGTTGCGGTTAAAACGTTCGTAGTTGAACTTGTGCTTCATACGGGTAGTACAACTTACAATTGTGGTTAGTACTATACCTTTATGTATGTAAGCGTATTACCGGTGGAGTTCTTACATGTGCTTAGATACTTGTATTTTTTCATATGTTCCTCCTATTTAAAAACCTGCATTAGTGCTCTTAAACGAGTGTTATTGTGGGCCGGTACAATTACTTTGAACAAATTAGAGTGCTTAAAGCAGGCTTCAAATGCCTGAATATTCTGTGCATGGGATAATGAAATAAGACCTCTGTTCTGCTTTCATTGGTTTTCAGATCAAGAGGTAATGATTAATAGAAGCAGTTTGGGGGCATTAGTATTACGACGCGAGAGGTGAAATTCTTGGACCGTCGTAAGACTAACTTAAGCGAAAGCATTTGCCAAAGATGTTTTCATTAATCAAGAACGAAAGTTAGAGGTTCGAAGGCGATCAGATACCGCCCTAGTTCTAACCATAAACGATGCCAGCTAGCAATTGGGTGTAGCTACTTTTATGGCTCTCTCAGTCGCTTCCCGGGAAACCAAAGCTTTTGGGCTCCGGGGGAAGTATGGTTGCAAAGCTGAAACTTAAAGGAATTGACGGAAGGGCACCACCAGGAGTGGAGCCTGCGGCTTAATTTGACTCAACACGGGAAAACTTACCAGGTCCGAACATAAGTGTGTAAGACAGATTGATAGCTCTTTCTCGAATCTATGGGTGGTGGTGCATGGCCGTTCTTAGTTCGTGGAGTGATTTGTCTGGTTAATTCCGATAACGAACGAGACTCAAATATATTAAATAGATATCTTCAGGATTATGGTGTTGAAGCTTATATAGCCTTCATTCATGGTGGCAGTAAAATGTTTATTGTGTTTGAATGTGTTTATATAAGTGGAGCCGTACCTGTTGGTTTGTCCCATTATAAGGACACTAGCTTCTTAAATGGACAAATTGCGTCTAGCAATAATGAGATTGAGCAATAACAGGTCTGTGATGCCCTTAGATGTCCTGGGCTGCACGCGCGCTACAATGAAAGTATCAACGTGTATTTCCTAGACCGAGAGGTCCGGGTAAACCGCTGAACCACTTTCATGCTTGGGATTGTGAACTGAAACTGTTCACATGAACTTGGAATTCCCAGTAAGTGTGAGTCATTAACTCGCATTGATTACGTCCCTGCCCTTTGTACACACCGCCCGTCGCTACTACCGATTGAATTATTTAGTGAGGTCTCCGGACGTGATCACTGTGACGCCTTGCGTGTTACGGTTGTTTCGCAAAAGTTGACCGAACTTGATTATTTAGAGGAAGTAAAAGTCGTAACAAGGTTTCCGTAGGTGAACCTGCGGAAGGATCATTAATGTTTTAATATCCTTACCGTTAATAAAATATTTGTTTATATTATAATAAATACATTATAGTATTACAAATAAAATATGAATTGCCAAAATGTATATGAGATCTATTATAGATCAAATGAAATTTCGAACAAGCAAATCGAAATAATGCAAATATTAAAATTATATATTGTATTTAATACATATGAGAGAAATTAATAAGCAGCCAAAGCAAACAAATAAAAATTCGAACAAGCAAATCGAATTATTAAAATAATAATATTAAATTATTATTGTATATCCTTACCGTTAATAAAATATTTGTTTATATTATAATAAATACATTATAATAATACAAATAAAATATGAATTGCCAAAATGTATATGAGATCTAATATAGATCAAATAAAATTTCGAACAAGCAAATCGAAATAATGCAAATATTAAAATTATATATTGTATTTAATACATATGAGAGAAATAATAAGCAGCCAAAGCAAACAAATAAAAATTCGAACAAGCAAATCGAATTATTAAAATAATAATATTAAATTATTATTGTATATCCTTACCGTTAATAAAATATTTGTTTATATTATAATAAATACATTATAGTATTACAAATAAAATATGAATTGCCAAAATGTATATGAGATCTATTATAGATCAAATGAAATTTCGAACAAGCAAATCGAAATAATGCAAATATTAAAATTATATATTGTATTTAATACATATGAGAGAAATTAATAAGCAGCCAAAGCAAACAAATAAAAATTCGAACAAGCAAATCGAATTATTAAAATAATAATATTAAATTATTATTGTATATCCTTACCGTTAATAAAATATTTGTTTATATTATAATAAATACATTATAGTAATACAAATAAAATATGAATTGCCAAAATGTATATGATCTAATATAGATCAAATGAAATTTCGAACAAGCAAATCGAAATAATGCAAATATTAAAATTATATATTGTATTTAATACATATGAGAGAAATAATAAGCAGCCAAAACAAACAAATAAAAATTCGAACAAGCAAATCGAATTATTAAAATAATAATATTAAATTATTATTGTATATAAACACAATTAAAATACTGTGTGTATATGGACCATAATATACACGCGTTGCGATATGTATTGTTCATCTCAGTTATGCGCATACATTGGATAATGCAACAACCTAAAATGTACAATGTTGTACCTGGTTTTATACAGGTTAATGTTTTATATAAATTTCAATTTATATCGCTAAAAAAGTATTAATATATATATATATATATATTTATTTACAATAAATGCAATTTAAAAAGAAATACTTTGATATATATTGGTTATATAAAACTAAGACATTTCGCAGCATTCGTTTTAGGTATAAAAATAAATTTATTGAAGGAATTGATATATGCCAGTAAAATGGTGTATTTTTAATTTCTTTCAATAAAAACATATTTGACAAAATTAAGAAACCAATTTATAAAACTCTAAGCGGTGGATCACTCGGCTCATGGGTCGATGAAGAACGCAGCAAACTGTGCGTCATCGTGTGAACTGCAGGACACATGAACATCGACATTTTGAACGCATATCGCAGTCCATGCTGTTATGTACTTTAATTAATTTTATAGTGCTGCTTGGACTACATATGGTTGAGGGTTGTAAGACTATGCTAATTAAGTTGCTTATACAAATTTTATAATGAAATTTTATAAGCATATGGTATATTATTGGATAATAATAATTTAATTATTTTATTCATAATATTAAAAAATATATGAAAAACATTATCTCACATTAGTAAATAATTTGAATGTGAAAAACGAAGAGAAATATTTTCTTTTTCAATCAAATGATACTGAGAAATGTCTAGCATAAAAATTTATCTAGAATTGTCTCTTATTAATGATTAGAAAATAGAAAACCGTTGACAATATTATTGTTCTTCGTTGATTCGTTAAATCAAACAAATGCCATTTATATACAGATATTATTAATATAACGAATTTAATAAAATGTTTTATCATTATATATAAAGAATTAATTGCATATAAAAGTTATACACAACCTCAACTCATATGGGACTACCCCCTGAATTTAAGCATATTAATTAGGGGAGGAAAAGAAACTAACAAGGATTTTCTTAGTAGCGGCGAGCGAAAAGAAATCAGTTCAGCACTAAGTCACTTTGTCTATATGGCAAATGTGAGATGCAGTGTATGGAGCGTCAATATTCTAGTATGAGAAATTAACGATTTAAGTCCTTCTTAAATGAGGCCATTTACCCATAGAGGGTGCCAGGCCCGTATAACGTTAATGATTACTAGATGATGTTTCCAAAGAGTCGTGTTGCTTGATAGTGCAGCACTAAGTGGGTGGTAAACTCCATCTAAAACTAAATATAACCATGAGACCGATAGTAAACAAGTACCGTGAGGGAAAGTTGAAAAGAACTCTGAATAGAGAGTTAAACAGTACGTGAAACTGCTTAGAGGTTAAGCCCGATGAACCTGAATATCCGTTATGGAAAATTCATCATTAGAATTGTAATATTTAAACAATATTATGATAATAGTGTGCATTTTTTCCATATAAGGACATTGTAATCTATTAGCATACCAAATTTATCATAAAATATAACTTATAGTTTATTCAAATTAATTTGCTTGCATTTTAACACAGAATAAATGTTATTAATTTGATAAAGTGCTGATAGATTTATATGAATACAGTGCGTTAATTTTTCGGAATTATATAATGGCATAATTATCATTGATTTTTGTGTTTATTATATGCACTTGTAGGATTAACAATGCGAAAGATTCAGGATACCTTCGGGACCCGTCTTGAAACACGGACCAAGGAGTCTAACATATGTGCAAGTTATTGGGATATAAACCTAATAGCGTAATTAACTTGACTAATAATGGGATTAGTTTTTTAACTATTTATAGCTAATTAACACAATCCCGGGGCGTTCTATATAGTTATGTATAATGATATTTATATTATTTATGCCTCTAACTGGAACGTACCTTGAGCATATATGCTGTGACCCGAAAGATGGTGAACTATACTTGATCAGGTTGAAGTCAGGGGAAACCCTGATGGAAGACCGAAACAGTTCTGACGTGCAAATCGATTGTCAGAATTGAGTATAGGGGCGAAAGACCAATCGAACCATCTAGTAGCTGGTTCCTTCCGAAGTTTCCCTCAGGATAGCTGGTGCATTTTAATATTATATAAAATAATCTTATCTGGTAAAGCGAATGATTAGAGGCCTTAGGGTCGAAACGATCTTAACCTATTCTCAAACTTTAAATGGGTAAGAACCTTAACTTTCTTGATATGAAGTTCAAGGTTATGATATAATGTGCCCAGTGGGCCACTTTTGGTAAGCAGAACTGGCGCTGTGGGATGAACCAAACGTAATGTTACGGTGCCCAAATTAACAACTCATGCAGATACCATGAAAGGCGTTGGTTGCTTAAAACAGCAGGACGGTGATCATGGAAGTCGAAATCCGCTAAGGAGTGTGTAACAACTCACCTGCCGAAGCAACTAGCCCTTAAAATGGATGGCGCTTAAGTTGTATACCTATACATTACCGCTAAAGTAGATGATTTATATTACTTGTAATATAAATTTTGAAACTTTAGTGAGTAGGAAGGTACAATGGTATGCGTAGAAGTGTTTGGCGTAAGCCTGCATGGAGCTGCCATTGGTACAGATCTTGGTGGTAGTAGCAAATAATCGAATGAGACCTTGGAGGACTGAAGTGGAGAAGGGTTTCGTGTGAACAGTGGTTGATCACGAGTTAGTCGGTCCTAAGTTCAAGGCGAAAGCCGAAAATTTTCAAGTAAAATACAAATGCCAAACAAATATATATATTATATAAAATCTAGCTAAATTAATATACTTGAATAATTTTGAACGAAAGGGAATACGCGGTTCCAATTCCGTAACCTGTTGAGTATCCGTTTGTTATTAAATATGGGCCTCGTGCTCATCCTGGCAACAGGAACGACCATAAAGAAGCCGTCGAGAGATATCGGAAGAGTTTTCTTTTCTGTTTTATAGCCGTACTACCATGGAAGTCTTTCGCAGAGAGATATGGTAGATGGGCTAGAAGAGCATGACATATACTGTTGTGTCGATATTTTCTCCTCGGACCTTGAAAATTTATGGTGGGGACACGCAAACTTCTCAACAGGCCGTACCAATATCCGCAGCTGGTCTCCAAGGTGAAGAGTCTCTAGTCGATAGAATAATGTAGGTAAGGGAAGTCGGCAAATTAGATCCGTAACTTCGGGATAAGGATTGGCTCTGAAGATTGAGATAGTCGGGCTTGATTGGGAAACAATAACATGGTTTATGTGCTCGTTCTGGGTAAATAGAGTTTCTAGCATTTATGTTAGTTACTTGTTCCCCGGATAGTTTAGTTACGTAGCCAATTGTGGAACTTTCTTGCTAAAATTTTTAAGAATACTAATTGGGTTAAACCAATTAGTTCTTATTAATTATAACGATTATCAATTAACAATCAATTCAGAACTGGCACGGACTTGGGGAATCCGACTGTCTAATTAAAACAAAGCATTGTGATGGCCCTAGCGGGTGTTGACACAATGTGATTTCTGCCCAGTGCTCTGAATGTCAAAGTGAAGAAATTCAAGTAAGCGCGGGTCAACGGCGGGAGTAACTATGACTCTCTTAAGGTAGCCAAATGCCTCGTCATCTAATTAGTGACGCGCATGAATGGATTAACGAGATTCCTACTGTCCCTATCTACTATCTAGCGAAACCACAGCCAAGGGAACGGGCTTGGAATAATTAGCGGGGAAAGAAGACCCTTTTGAGCTTGACTCTAATCTGGCAGTGTAAGGAGACATAAGAGGTGTAGAATAAGTGGGAGATATTAGACCTCGGTTTGGTATCGCCAATGAAATACCACTACTCTTATTGTTTCCTTACTTACTTGATTAAATGGAACGTGTATCATTTCCTAGCCATTATACGGATATATTTATTATATCTTATGGTATTGGGTTTTGATGCAAGCTTCTTGATCAAAGTATCACGAGTTTGTTATATAATCGCAAACAAATTCTTTAATAAAACGGTGCATTTATGTATTTTTGATTTGAAAATTTGGTATAACTCCAATTACTCAGGTATGATCCAATTCAAGGACATTGCCAGGTAGGGAGTTTGACTGGGGCGGTACATCTCTCAAATAATAACGGAGGTGTCCCAAGGCCAGCTCAGTGCGGACAGAAACCACACATAGAGCAAAAGGGCAAATGCTGACTTGATCTCGGTGTTCAGTACACACAGGGACAGCAAAAGCTCGGCCTATCGATCCTTTTGGTTTAAAGAGTTTTTAACAAGAGGTGTCAGAAAAGTTACCATAGGGATAACTGGCTTGTGGCGGCCAAGCGTTCATAGCGACGTCGCTTTTTGATCCTTCGATGTCGGCTCTTCCTATCATTGTGAAGCAAAATTCACCAAGCGTTGGATTGTTCACCCATGCAAGGGAACGTGAGCTGGGTTTAGACCGTCGTGAGACAGGTTAGTTTTACCCTACTAATGACAAAACGTTGTTGCGACAGCATTCCTGCGTAGTACGAGAGGAACCGCAGGTACGGACCAATGGCACAATACTTGTTCGAGCGAACAGTGGTATGACGCTACGTCCGTTGGATTATGCCTGAACGCCTCTAAGGTCGTATCCGTGCTGGACTGCAATGATAAATAAGGGGCAATTTGCATTGTATGGCTTCTAAACCATTTAAAGTTTATAATTTACTTTTTAAACGACAATGGATGTGATGCCAATGTAATTTGTAACATAGTAAATTGGGAGGATCTTTGATCACCTGATGCCGCGCTAGTTACATATAAAAGCATTATTTAATACAATGACAAAGCCTAGAATCAATTGTAAACGACTTTTGTAACAGGCAAGGTGTTGTAAGTGGTTGAGCAGCTGCCATACTGCGATCCACTGAAGCTTATCCTTTGCTTGATGATTCGATAATAAAATTGCATAATTTATTTGTTGTGTTGAACTTCTTATATAAAGTTCAACCAACAATCTATTTGTATGCATTGATTGTTTGCTTGGCTTTGTGGCGAATTTTTAATCCTTTATATATTACATTCCTAAGGTCTAGATTTTCAAGTAAGAGACCAATTTGATTAACATATCAATATAAGTACAACTCGACCATCTAATAATAACAATATGAATCGTCATCTTATTAGTGACGCGAAGATTGGCAAACATATAATATAAAAATATTCCTAAGGTCTAGATTTTCAAGTAAGAGACCAATTTGATTAACATATCAATATAAGTACAACTCGACCATCTAATAATAACAATATGAATCGTCATCTTATTAGTGACGCGAAGATTGGCAAACATATAATATAAAAATATTCCTAAGGTCTAGATTTTCAAGTAAGAGACCAATTTGATTAACATATCAATATAAGTACAACTCGACCATCTAATAATAACAATATGAATCGTCATCTTATTAGTGACGCGAAGATTGGCAAACATATAATATAAAAATATTCCTAAGGTCTAGATTTTCAAGTAAGAGACCAATTTGATTAACATATCAATATAAGTACAACTCGACCATCTAATAATAATATGAATCGTCATCTTATTAGTGACGCGAAGATTGGCAAACATATAATATAAAAATATTCCTAAGGTCTAGATTTTCAAGTAAGAGACCAATTTGATTAACATATCAATATAAGTACAACTCGACCATCTAATAATAATATGAATCGTCATCTTATTAGTGACGCGAAGATTGGCAAACATATAATATAAAAATATTCCTAAGGTCTAGATTTTCAAGTAAGAGACCAATTTGATTAACATATCAATATAAGTACAACTCGACCATCTAATAATAACAATATGAATCGTCATCTTTTTAGTGACGCGAAGATTGGCAAACATATAATATAAAAATATTCCTAAGGTCTAGAATCTTAAGCAATAGACCAATTCAACTAAGAGTTGACATATAAAAATATGTTCCTTTTAATGTTAGCAAAATTTTATCGTCACATACTGTTAGTGACGCGAACGTTTTTTTCTCCATGTTTATATGAATGTTTATTCAAAGGTAGAAAGGCAGGATCGTTATTTTATAAGTGAAGCGATAAAAAAATATTATGCAATAGGACATCTATTTATAAATATTTTTAAGTCTTAGAAATTCAAGTAAAGAGATTCAAGAAATTCATTCAACTTAGAGCGCACATATAATTAAAACTATTCCTGAGGTTTAGAAACCAAATTAAATAAAGAGGACATATAAACGTATGTGGTATTTTGATGGTAGTAAAAATGTATCGCGATAT